>NW_022145425.1:0-30360 GCF_000002235.5 Strongylocentrotus purpuratus
TTTTTTGATAGGCTAGTTTCCCCACAATGAATGTACATACATGCCATTAGATGGATCCTGACCCCCATATCCCTTTGAAAGGGGCGTAGGGGCAAATATTGTAAAAATTTGAATTATCACAACTTTCGGCCGAATTGTAAGGGCCGGGTGGTTCAGCATTTTGGAGGAAAATTATTTTTTTTTTAATAGGCTAGTTTCCCCACAATGAATGTACATACATGCCATTAGATGATCCTGACCCCCATATCCTTTGAAAGGGCGTAGGGGCAAATATTGTAAAAATTTGAATTATCACAACTTTCGGCCGAAATTGAAGGTCCGGGGTGGTTCAGCATTTTGGAGGAAAATTTATATTTTTTTTAATAGGCTAGTTTCCCCACAATGAATGTACATACATGCCATTAGATGGATCCTGACCCCCATATCCCTTTGAAAGGGGCGTAGGGGCAAATATTGTAAAATTTGAATTATCACAACTTTCGGCCGAAATTGTAAGGGCCGGGGTGGTTCAGCATTTTGGAGGAAAATATTATATTTTTTTGAATAGGCTAGTTTCCCCACAATGAATGTACATACATGCCATTAGATGGATCCTGACCCCCATATCCCTTTGAAAGGGGTAGGGGCAAATATTGTGATAATTTGAATAAACACCAATTTCAGGCCGAAATGGTAAGGGCCGGGGTGGTTCAGCATTTTGGAGGAAAATATTATATTTTTTTAATAGGCTAGTTTCCCCACAATGAATGTACATACATGCCATTAGATGGATCCTGACCCCCATATCCCTTTGAAAGGGGCGTAGGGGCAAATATTGTGATAATTTGAATAAACACCAATTTCAGGCCGAAATGGTAAGGGCCGGGGTGGTTCAGCATTTTGGAGGAAAATTATATTTTTTTTAATAGGCTAGTTTTCCCACAATGAATGTACATACATGCCATTAGATGGATCCTGACCCCCATCCCTTTGAAAGGGCGTAGGGGCAAATATTGTAAAAATTTGAATTATCACAACTTTCGGGCCGAAATTGTAAGGGCCGGGGTGGTTCAGCATTTTGGAGGAAATATTATATTTTTTGAATAGGCTAGTTTCCCCACAATGAATGTACATACATGCCATTAGATGGATCCTGACCCCCATATCCCTTTGAAAGGGGCGTAGGGGCAAATATTGTAAAAATTTGAATATCACAACTTTCGGGCCGAAATTAGAAGGTCCGGGGTGGTTCAGCATTTTGGAGGAAAATATTATTTTTTTGAATAGGCTAGTTTCCCCACAATGAATGTCCATACATGCCATTAGATGATCCTGACCCCCATATCCCTTTGAAAGGGGCGTAGGGGCAAATATTGTAATAATTTGAATAATCACAATTTCAGGCCGAAATGGTAAGGGCCGGGTGGTTCAGCATTTTGGAGGAAATATTATATTTTTTGAATAGGCTAGTTTCCCCACAATGAATGTACATACATGCCATTAGATGGATCCTGACCCCCATATCCCTTTGAAAGGGGTAGGGGCAAATATTGTAATAATTTGAATAAACACCAATTTCAGGCCGAAATGTAAGGGCCGGGGTGGTTCAGCATTTTGGAGGAAAATATATATTTTTTGAATAGGCTAGTTTCCCCACAATGAATGTACATACATGCCATTAGATGGATCCTGACCCCCATATCCCTTTGAAAGGGGCGTAGGGGCAAATATTGTAAAATTTGAATTATCACAACTTTCGGGCCGAAATGGTAAGGGCCGGGGTGGTTCAGCATTTTGGAGGAAAATATTATTTTTTTTAATAGGCTAGTTTCCCCACAATGAATGTACATACATGCCATTAGATGGATCCTGACCCCCATATCCCTTTGAAAGGGGCGTAGGGGCAAATATTGTAAAATTTGAATTATCACAACTTTCGGCCGAAATGGAAGGGCCGGGGTGGTTCAGCATTTTGGAGGAAAATATTATATTTTTTGAATAGGTAGTTTCCCCACAATGAATGTACATACATGCCATTAGATGATCCTGACCCCCATATCCCTTTGAAAGGGGCGTAGGGGCAAATATTGTGAAATTTGAATAAACACCAATTTCAGGCCGAAATGGTAAGGGCCGGGTGGTTCAGCATTTTGGAGGAAAATATTATATTTTTTTGATAGGCTAGTTTCCCCACAATGAATGTACATACATGCCATTAGATGGATCCTGACCCCCATATCCCTTTGAAAGGGGCGTAGGGGCAAATATTGTAAAATTTGAATTATCACAACTTTCGGGCCGAAATTGTAAGGGCCGGGGTGGTTCAGCATTTTGGAGGAAAATATTATTTTTTTTAATAGGCTAGTTTCCCCACAATGAATGTACATACATGCCATTAGATGGATCCTGACCCCCATATCCCTTTGAAAGGGGCGTAGGGGCAAATATTGTAAAAATTTGAATTATCACAACTTTCGGCCGAAATTGTAAGGGCCGGGGTGGTTCAGCATTTTGGAGGAAAATATTATATTTTTGAATAGGCTAGTTTCCCCACAATGAATGTCCATACATGCCATTAGATGATCCTGACCCCCATATCCCTTTGAAAGGGGCGTAGGGGCAAATATTGTGATAATTTGAATAATCACAACTTTCAGGCCGAAATGGTAAGGCCGGGGTGGTTCAGCATTTTGGAGGAAAATATTATATTTTTTAATAGGCTAGTTTCCCCACAATGAATGTACATACATGCCATTAGATGGATCCTGACCCCCATATCCCTTTGAAAGGGGCGTAGGGGCAAATATTGTAAAAATTTGAATTATCACACTTTCGGGCCGAAATTGTAAGGGCCGGGGTGGTTCAGCATTTTGAGGAAAAATTTATATTTTTTGAATAGGCTAGTTTCCCCACAATGAATGTACATACATGCCATTAGATGATCCTGACCCCCATATCCCTTTGAAAGGGGCGTAGGGGCAAATATTGTGATAATTTGAATAAACACCAATTTTCAGGCCGAAATGGTAAGGGCCGGGGTGGTTCAGCATTTTGGAGGAAAATATTATATTTTTTTAATAGGCTAGTTTCCCCACAATGAATGTCCTACATGCCATTAGATGGATTCTGACCCCCATATCCCTTTGAAAGGGGCGTAGGGGCAAATATTGTAAAATTTGAATTATCACAACTTTCGGGCCGAAATTGTAAGGGCCGGGGTGGTTCAGCATTTTGAAGGAAAAAATTATATTTTTTGATTAGGCTAGTTTCCCCACAATGAATGTACATACATGCCATTAGATGAATCCTGACCCCCATATCCCTTTGAAAGGGGCGTAGGGGCAAATATTGTGATAATTTGAATTAACACAATTTCAGGCCGAAATGGTAAGGGCCGGGTGGTTCAGCATTTTGGAGGAAAATATTATATTTTTTGAATAGGCTAGTTTCCCCACAATGAATGTACATACATGCCATTAGATGGATCCTGACCCCCATATCCCTTTGAAAGGGGCGTAGGGGCAAATATTGTAAAAATTTGAATTATCACAACTTTCGGGCCGAAATTGTAAGGGCCGGGGTGGTTCAGCATTTTGGAGGAAATATTATTTTTTTTTAATAGGCTAGTTTCCCCACAATGAATGTACATACATGCCATTAGATGGATCCTGACCCCCATATCCCTTTGAAAGGGGCGTAGGGGCAAATATTGTAAAAATTTGAATTATCACAACTTTCGGGCCGAAATTAAAGGTCCGGGGTGGTTCAGCATTTTGGAGGAAAATATTATATTTTTTTGAATAGGCTAGTTTCCCCACAATGAATGTACATACATGCCATTAGATGGATCCTGACCCCATATCCCTTTGAAAGGGCGTAGGGGCAAATATTGTGATAATTTGAATAAACACCAATTTCAGGCCGAAATGGTAAGGGCCGGGGTGGTTCAGCATTTTGGAGGAAAATATTATATTTTTTTGAATAGGCTAGTTTCCCCACAATGAATGTACATACATGCCATTAGATGGATCCTGACCCCCATATCCCTTTGAAAGGGGCGTAGGGGCAAATATTGTAAAATTTGAATTATCACAACTTTCGGCCGAAATGTAAGGGCCGGGGTGGTTCAGCATTTTGGAGGAAAATATAATATTTTTGAATAGGCTAGTTTCCCCAATGAATGTACATACATGCCATTAGATGATCCTGACCCCCATATCCCTTTGAAAGGGGCGTAGGGGCAAATATTGTGATAATTTGAATAAACACCAATTTCGGGCCGAAATGGTAAGGGCCGGGGTGGTTCAGCATTTTGGAGGAAAAATTATATTTTTTGATTAGGCTAGTTTCCCCACAATGAATGTACATACATGCCATTAGATGGATCCTGACCCCCATATCCCTTTGAAAGGGCGTAGGGGCAAATATTGTGATAATTTGAATAAACACCAATTTCAGGCCGAAATGGTAAGGGCCGGGGTGGTTCAGCATTTTGGAGGAAAATATATATTTTTTTGAATAGGCTAGTTTCCCCACAATGAATGTACATACATGCCATTAGATGGATCCTGACCCCCATATCCCTTTGAAAGGGGCGTAGGGGCAAATATTGTAAAAATTTGAATTATCACAACTTTCGGGCCGAAATTGTAAGGGCCGGGGTGGTTCAGCATTTTGGAGGAAAATATTATTTTTTTTTAATAGGCTAGTTTCCCCACAATGAATGTACATACATGCCATTAGATGGATCCTGACCCCCATATCCCTTTGAAAGGGGCGTAGGGGCAAATATTGTAAAAATTTGAATTATCACAACTTTTCAGGCCGAAATTAGAAGGGCCGGGGTGGTTCAGCATTTTGGAGGAAAATATTATATTTTTTGAATAGGTTAGTTTCCCCACAATGAATGTCCATACATGCCATTAGATGGATCCTGACCCCCATATCCCTTTGAAAGGGGCGTAGGGGCAAATATTGTGATAATTTGAATAAACACCAATTTCAGGCCGAAATGGTAAGGGCCGGGGTGGTTCAGCATTTTGGAGGAAAATATTATATTTTTTGAATAGGCTAGTTTCCCCACAATGAATGTACCTACATGCCATTAGATGGATCCTGACCCCCATATCCCTTTGAAAGGGGCGTAGGGGCAAATATTGTAAAAATTTGAATTATCACAACTTTCGGGCCGAAATTGTAAGGGCCGGGGTGGTTCAGCATTTTGGAGGAAAAATATTTTTTTGAATAGGCTAGTTTCCCCACAATGAATGTACATACATGCCATTAGATGGATCCTGACCCCCATATCCCTTTGAAAGGGGCGTAGGGGCAAATATTGTATAATTTGAATAAACACCAATTTCAGGCCGAAATGGTAAGGGCCGGGTGGTTCAGCATTTTGGAGGAAAATATTATATTTTTTGAATAGGCTAGTTTCCCCACAATGAATGTACATACATGCCATTAGATGGATCCTGACCCCCATATCCCTTTGAAAGGGGCGTAGGGGCAAATATTGTGATAATTTGAATAAACACCAATTTCAGGCCGAAATGGTAAGGGCCGGGGTGGTTCAGCATTTTGGAGGAAAATATTATATTTTTTGAATAGGCTAGTTTCCCCACAATGAATGTACATACATGCCATTAGATGGATCCTGACCCCCATATCCCTTTGAAAGGGGCGTAGGGGCAAATATTGTAAAAATTTGAATTATCACAACTTTCGGGCCGAAATTGTAAGGGCCGGGGTGGTTCAGCATTTTGGAGGAAAATATTTTTTTTTTTAATAGGCTAGTTTCCCCACAATGAATGTACATACATGCCATTAGATGGATCCTGACCCCCATATCCCTTTGAAAGGGGCGTAGGGGCAAATATTGTAAAAATTTGAATTATCACAACTTTCGGGCCGAAATTGAAGGGCCGGGGTGGTTCAGCATTTTGGAGGAAAATATTATATTTTTTGATAGGCTAGTTTCCCCACAATGAATGTACATACATGCCATTAGATGGATCCTGACCCCCATATCCCTTTGAAAGGGGCGTAGGGGCAAATATTGTGATAATTTGAATAAACACAATTTCAGGCCGAAATGGTAAGGGCCGGGGTGGTTCAGCATTTTGGAGGAAAATATTATATTTTTTGAATAGGCTAGTTTCCCCACAATGAATGTACATACATGCCATTAGATGGATCCTGACCCCCATATCCCTTTGAAAGGGGCGTAGGGGCAAATATTGTAAAAATTTGAATTATCACAACTTTCGGGCCGAAATTGTAAGGGCCGGGGTGGTTCAGCATTTTGGAGGAAAATATTTTTTTTTTTAATAGGCTAGTTTCCCCACAATGAATGTACATACATGCCATTAGATGGATCCTGACCCCCATATCCCTTTGAAAGGGGCGTAGGGGCAAATATTGTAAAAATTTGAATTATCACAACTTTCGGGCCGAAATTAAGGGCCGGGTGGTTCAGCATTTTGGAGGAAAATATTATATTTTTTGAATAGGCTAGTTTCCCCACAATGAATGTACATACATGCCATTAGATGGATCCTGACCCCCATATCCCTTTGAAAGGGGCGTAGGGGCAAATATTGTGATAATTTGAATAAACACCAATTTCAGGCCGAAATGGTAAGGGCCGGGGTGGTTCAGCATTTTGGAGGAAAATATTATATTTTTTGAATAGGCTAGTTTCCCCACAATGAATGTACCTACATGCCATTAGATGGATTCTGACCCCCATATCCCTTTGAAAGGGGCGTAGGGGCAAATATTGTAAAAATTTGAATTATCACAACTTTCGGCCGAAATTGTAAGGGCCGGGGTGGTTCAGCATTTTGAAGGAAAAAATTATATTTTTTGATTAGGCTAGTTTCCCCACAATGAATGTACATACATGCCATTAGATGATCCTGACCCCCATATCCCTTTGAAAGGGGCGTAGGGGCAAATATTGTGATAATTTGAATAAACACCAATTTCAGGCCGAAATGGTAAGGGCCGGGGTGGTTCAGCATTTTGGAGGAAAATATATATTTTTTTTTAATAGGCTAGTTTCCCCACAATGAATGTACATACATGCCATTAGATGGATCCTGACCCCCATATCCCTTTGAAAGGGGCGTAGGGGCAAATATTGTAAAATTTGAATTATCACAACTTTCGGGCCGAAATGGTAAGGGCCGGGTGGTTCAGCATTTTGGAGGAAAAAATTATATTTTTTGAATAGGCTAGTTTCCCCACAATGAATGTACATACATGCCATTAGATGGATCCTGACCCCCATATCCCTTTGAAAGGGGCGTAGGGGCAAATATTGTGATAATTTGAATAAACACCAATTTCAGGCCGAAATGGTAAGGGCCGGGGTGGTTCAGCATTTTGGAGGAAAATATTATATTTTTGAATAGGCTAGTTTCCCCACAATGAATGTACATACATGCCATTAGATGGATCCTGACCCCCATATCCCTTTGAAAGGGGCGTAGGGGCAAATATTGTAAAAATTTGAATTATCACAACTTTCGGGCCGAAATTGTAAGGGCCGGGGTGGTTCAGCATTTTGGAGGAAAATATATATTTTTTTTAATAGGCTAGTTTCCCCACAATGAATGTACATACATGCCATTAGATGGATCCTGACCCCCATATCCCTTTGAAAGGGGCGTAGGGGCAAATATTGTAAAAATTTGAATTATCACAACTTTCGGGCCGAAATTAGAAGGCCGGGGTGGTTCAGCATTTTGGAGGAAAATATTATATTTTTTGAATAGGTTAGTTTCCCCACAATGAATGTACATACATGCCATTAGATGGATCCTGACCCCCATATCCCTTTGAAAGGGGCGTAGGGGCAAATATTGTGATAATTTGAATAAACACCAATTTCAGGCCGAAATGGTAAGGGCCGGGGTGGTTCAGCATTTTGGAGGAAAATATTATATTTTTTGAATAGGCTAGTTTCCCCACAATGAATGTACCTACATGCCATTAGATGGATCCTGACCCCCATATCCCTTTGAAAGGGGCGTAGGGGCAAATATTGTAAAAATTTGAATTATCACAACTTTCGGGCCGAAATTGTAAGGGCCGGGGTGGTTCAGCATTTTGGAGGAAAAATTATATTTTTTGATATAGGCTAGTTTCCCCACAATGAATGTACATACATGCCATTAGATGGATCCTGACCCCCATATCCCTTTGAAAGGGGCGTAGGGGCAAATATTGTGATAATTTGAATAAACACCAATTTCAGGCCGAAATGGTAAGGGCCGGGGTGGTTCAGCATTTTGGAGGAAAATATAATATTTTTTTTGAATAGGCTAGTTTCCCCACAATGAATGTACATACATGCCATTAGATGGATCCTGACCCCCATATCCCTTTGAAAGGGGCTAGTAGGGGCAAATATTGTAAAATTTGAATTATCACAACTTTCAGGCCGAAATTGTAAGGGCCGGGGTGGTTCAGCATTTTGGAGGAAAATATTTTTTTTTTTAATAGGCTAGTTTCCCCACAATGAATGTACATACATGCCATTAGATGGATCCTGACCCCCATATCCCTTTGAAAGGGGCGTAGGGGCAAATATTGTAAAAATTTGAATTATCACAACTTTCGGGCCGAAATTAGAAGGCCGGGGTGGTTCAGCATTTTGGAGGAAAATATTATATTTTTTGAATAGGCTAGTTTCCCCACAATGAATGTACATACATGCCATTAGATGATCCTGACCCCCATATCCCTTTGAAAGGGGCGTAGGGGCAAATATTGTGATAATTTGAATAAACACCAATTTCAGGCCGAAATGGTAAGGGCCGGGGTGGTTCAGCATTTTGGAGGAAAATATTATATTTTTTGAATAGGCTAGTTTCCCCACAATGAATGTACATACATGCCATTAGATGGATCTGACCCCCATATCCCTTTGAAAGGGGCGTAGGGGCAAATATTGTAATAATTTGAATAACACCAATTTCAGGCCGAAATGGTAAGGGCCGGGGTGGTTCAGCATTTTGGAGGAAAAATTATATTTTTTGAATAGGCTAGTTTCCCCACAATGAATGTACATACATGCCATTAGATGATCCTGACCCCCATATCCCTTTGAAAGGGGCGTAGGGGCAAATATTGTGATAATTTGAATAAACACCAATTTCAGGCCGAAATGGTAAGGGCCGGGGTGGTTCAGCATTTTGGAGGAAAATAATATTTTTTGAATAGGCTAGTTTCCCCACAATGAATGTACATACATGCCATTAGATGGATCCTGACCCCCATATCCCTTTGAAAGGGGCGTAGGGGCAAATATTGTAAAAATTTGAATTATCACAACTTTCGGGCCGAAATTGTAAGGGCCGGGGTGGTTCAGCATTTTGGAGGAAAATATTTTTTTTTTTTAATAGGCTAGTTTCCCCACAATGAATGTACATACATGCCATTAGATGGATCCTGACCCCCATATCCCTTTGAAAGGGGCGTAGGGGCAAATATTGTAAAAATTTGAATTATCACAACTTTCGGGCCGAAATTAAAAGGTCCGGGGTGGTTCAGCATTTTGGAGGAAAATATTATATTTTTTGAATAGGCTAGTTTCCCCACAATGAATGTCCATACATGCCATTAGATGATCCTGACCCCCATATCCCTTTGAAAGGGGCGTAGGGGCAAATATTGTGATAATTTGAATAAACACCAATTTCAGGCCGAAATGGTAAGGGCCGGGTGGTTCAGCATTTTGGAGGAAAATATTATATTTTTTGAATAGGCTAGTTTCCCCACAATGAATGTACTACATGCATTAGATGGATTCTGACCCCCATATCCCTTTGAAAGGGGCGTAGGGGCAAATATTGTAAAAATTTGAATAAACACCAATTTCAGGCCGAAATGGTAAGGGCCGGGGTGGTTCAGCATTTTGGAGGAAAATATTATATTTTTTGAATAGGCTAGTTTCCCCACAATGAATGTACATACATGCCATTAGATGGATCCTGACCCCCATATCCCTTTGAAAGGGGCGTAGGGGCAAATATTGTGATAATTTGAATAAACACCAATTTCAGGCCGAAATGGTAAGGGCCGGGGTGGTTCAGCATTTTGGAGGAAAATATATATTTTTTGAATAGGCTAGTTTCCCCACAATGAATGTACATACATGCCATTAGATGGATCCTGACCCCCATATCCCTTTGAAAGGGGCGTAGGGGCAAATATTGTAAAAATTTGAATTATCACAACTTTCGGGCCGAAATTGTAAGGGCCGGGGTGGTTCAGCATTTTGGAGGAAAATATATTTTTTTTTTATAGGCTAGTTTCCCCACAATGAATGTACATACATGCCATTAGATGGATCCTGACCCCCATATCCCTTTGAAAGGGGCGTAGGGGCAAATATTGTAAAAATTTGAATTATCACAACTTTCGGCCGAAATTTAAGGGTCCGGGGTGGTTCAGCATTTTGGAGGAAAATATTATATTTTTTGAATAGGCTAGTTTCCCCACAATGAATGTCCATACATGCCATTAGATGATCCTGACCCCCATATCCCTTTGAAAGGGGCGTAGGGGCAAATATTGTGATAATTTGAATAAACACCAATTTCAGGCCGAAATGGTAAGGGCCGGGGTGGTTCAGCATTTTGGAGGAAAATATTATATTTTTTGAATAGGCTAGTTTCCCCACAATGAATGTACTACATGCCATTAGATGGATCTGACCCCCATATCCCTTTGAAAGGGGCGTAGGGGCAAATATTGTAAAAATTTGAATAAACACAATTTCAGGCCGAAATGGTAAGGGCCGGGGTGGTTCAGCATTTTGGAGGAAAATATTATATTTTTTGAATAGGCTAGTTTCCCCACAATGAATGTACATACATGCCATTAGATGGATCCTGACCCCCATATCCCTTTGAAAGGGGCGTAGGGGCAAATATTGTGATAATTTGAATAAACACCAATTTCAGGCCGAAATGGTAAGGGCCGGGGTGGTTCAGCATTTTGGAGGAAAATATATATTTTTTTAATAGGCTAGTTTCCCCACAATGAATGTACATACATGCCATTAGATGGATCCTGACCCCCATATCCCTTTGAAAGGGGCGTAGGGGCAAATATTGTGATAATTTGAATAAACACCAATTTCAGGCCGAAATGGTAAGGGCCGGGGTGGTTCAGCATTTTGGAGGAAAATATTATATTTTTTTTAATAGGCTAGTTTCCCCACAATGAATGTACATACATGCCATTAGATGGATCCTGACCCCCATATCCCTTTGAAAGGGGCGTAGGGGCAAATATTGTAAAAATTTGAATTATCACAACTTTCGGGCCGAAATGGTAAGGGCCGGGGTGGTTCAGCATTTTGAAGGAAAAAATATATTTTTTGAATAGGCTAGTTTCCCCACAATGAATGTACATACATGCCATTAGATGGATCCTGACCCCCATATCCCTTTGAAAGGGGCGTAGGGGCAAATATTGTGATAATTTGAATAAACACCAATTTCAGGCCGAAATGGTAAGGGCCGGGGTGGTTCAGCATTTTGGAGGAAAATATTATTTTTTTTTAATAGGCTAGTTTCCCCACAATGAATGTACATACATGCCATTAGATGGATCCTGACCCCCATATCCCTTTGAAAGGGGCGTAGGGGCAAATATTGTAAAAATTTGAATTATCACAACTTTCGGGCCGAAATTAGTAAGGGCCGGGGTGGTTCAGCATTTTGGAGGAAAATATTATATTTTTGAATAGGCTAGTTTCCCCACAATGAATGTACATACATGCCATTAGATGGATCCTGACCCCATATCCCTTTGAAAGGGGCGTAGGGGCAAATATTGTGATAATTTGAATAAACACCAATTTCAGGCCGAAATGGTAAGGGCCGGGTGGTTCAGCATTTTGGAGGAAAATATTATATTTTTTGAATAGGCTAGTTTCCCCACAATGAATGTACATACATGCCATTAGATGGATCCTGACCCCCATATCCCTTTGAAAGGGGCGTAGGGGCAAATATTGTGATAATTTGAATAAACACCAATTTCAGGCCGAAATGGTAAGGGCCGGGGTGGTTCAGCATTTTGGAGGAAAATATTATATTTTTTTTAATAGGCTAGTTTCCCCACAATGAATGTACATACATGCCATTAGATGGATCCTGACCCCCATATCCCTTTGAAAGGGGCGTAGGGGCAAATATTGTAAAAATTTGAATTATCACAACTTTCGGGCCGAAATTGTAAGGGCCGGGGTGGTTCAGCATTTTGGAGGAAAATATTATATTTTTTGAATAGGCTAGTTTCCCCACAATGAATGTACATACATGCCATTAGATGGATCCTGACCCCCATATCCCTTTGAAAGGGGCGTAGGGGCAAATATTGTAAAAATTTGAATTATCACAATTTCGGGCCGAAATTAGAAGGGCCGGGGTGGTTCAGCATTTTGGAGGAAAATATTATATTTTTTGAATAGGCTAGTTTCCCCACAATGAATGTACATACATGCCATTAGATGGATCCTGACCCCCATATCCCTTTGAAAGGGGCGTAGGGGCAAATATTGTAAATATTGTAAAAATTTGAATTATCACAACTTTCGGGCCGAAATTGTAAGGGCCGGGGTGGTTCAGCATTTTGGAGGAAAATATTATATTTTTTGAATAGGCTAGTTTCCCCACAATGAATGTACATACATGCCATTAGATGGATCCTGACCCCCATATCCCTTTGAAAGGGGCGTAGGGGCAAATATTGTAAAATTTTGAATTATCACAACTTTCGGGCCGAAATTAGAAGGGCCGGGGTGGTTCAGCATTTTGGAGGAAAATATTATATTTTTTTGAATAGGCTAGTTTCCCCACAATGAATGTACATACATGCCATTAGATGGATCCTGACCCCCATATCCCTTTGAAAGGGGCGTAGGGGCAAATATTGTGATAATTTGAATAAACACCAATTTCAGGCCGAAATGGTAAGGGCCGGGGTGGTTCAGCATTTTGGAGGAAAATATTATATTTTTTGAATAGGCTAGTTTCCCCACAATGAATGTACATACATGCCATTAGATGGATCCTGACCCCCATATCCCTTTGAAAGGGGCGTAGGGGCAAATATTGTGATAATTTGAATAAACACCAATTTCAGGCCGAAATGGTAAGGGCCGGGGTGGTTCAGCATTTTGGAGGAAAATATTATATTTTTTTTATAGGCTAGTTTCCCCACAATGAATGTACATACATGCCATTAGATGGATCCTGACCCCCATATCCCTTTGAAAGGGGCGTAGGGGCAAATATTGTAAAAATTTGAATTATCACAACTTTCGGGCCGAAATGTAAGGGCCGGGGTGGTTCAGCATTTTGGAGGAAAATATTATATTTTTTGAATAGGCTAGTTTCCCCACAATGAATGTACATACATGCCATTAGATGGATCCTGACCCCCATATCCCTTTGAAAGGGGCGTAGGGGCAAATATTGTAAAAATTTGAATTATCACAACTTTCGGGCCGAAATTAGAAGGGCCGGGGTGGTTCAGCATTTTGGAGGAAAATATTATATTTTTTGAATAGGCTAGTTTCCCCACAATGAATGTACATACATGCCATTAGATGGATCCTGACCCCCATATCCCTTTGAAAGGGGCGTAGGGGCAAATATTGGGGCAAATATTGTAAAAATTTGAATTATCACAATTTCGGCCGAAATTGTAAGGGCCGGGGTGGTTCAGCATTTTGGAGGAAAATATTATATTTTTTGAATAGGCTAGTTTCCCCACAATGAATGTACATACATGCCATTAGATGGATCCTGACCCCCATATCCCTTTGAAAGGGGCGTAGGGGCAAATATTGTAAAAATTTGAATTATCACAACTTTCGGGCCGAAATTAGAAGGTCCGGGGTGGTTCAGCATTTTGGAGGAAAATATTATATTTTTTGAATAGGCTAGTTTCCCCACAATGAATGTCCATACATGCCATTAGATGATCCTGACCCCCATATCCCTTTGAAAGGGGCGTAGGGGCAAATATTGTGATAATTTGAATAAACACCAATTTCAGGCCGAAATGGTAAGGGCCGGGGTGGTTCAGCATTTTGGAGGAAAATATTATATTTTTTTAATAGGCTAGTTTCCCCACAATGAATGTACATACATGCCATTAGATGGATCCTGACCCCCATATCCCTTTGAAAGGGGCGTAGGGGCAAATATTGTAAAAATTTGAATTATCACAACTTTCGGGCCGAAATTAGAAGGTCCGGGGTGGTTCAGCATTTTGGAGGAAAATATTATATTTTTTGAATAGGCTAGTTTCCCCACAATGAATGTCCATACATGCCATTAGATGATCCTGACCCCCATATCCCTTTGAAAGGGGCGTAGGGGCAAATATTGTGATAATTTGAATAAACACCAATTTCAGGCCGAAATGGTAAGGGCCGGGGTGGTTCAGCATTTTGGAGGAAAATATATATTTTTTTTATAGGCTAGTTTCCCCACAATGAATGTACATACATGCCATTAGATGGATTCTGACCCCCATATCCCTTTGAAAGGGGCGTAGGGGCAAATATTGTAAAATTTGAATTATCACAACTTTCGGGCCGAAATTGTAAGGGCCGGGGTGGTTCAGCATTTTGGAGGAAAATATATTTTTTTTTAATAGGCTAGTTTCCCCACAATGAATGTACATACATGCCATTAGATGGATCCTGACCCCCATATCCCTTTGAAAGGGGCGTAGGGGCAAATATTGTAAAAATTTGAATTATCACAACTTTCGGGCCGAAATTGTAAGGGCCGGGGTGGTTCAGCATTTTGGAGGAAAATATATATTTTTTTTAATAGGCTAGTTTCCCCACAATGAATGTACATACATGCCATTAGATGGATCCTGACCCCCATATCCCTTTGAAAGGGGCGTAGGGGCAAATATTGTAAAAATTTGAATTATCACAACTTTCGGGCCGAAATTAGAAGGTCCGGGGTGGTTCAGCATTTTGGAGGAAAATATTATTTTTTTTGAATAGGCTAGTTTCCCCACAATGAATGTACATACATGCCATTAGATGGATCCTGACCCCCATATCCCTTTGAAAGGGGCGTAGGGGCAAATATTGTAAAATTTGAATTATCACAACTTTCGGGCCGAAATTGAAGGGCCGGGGTGGTTCAGCATTTTGGAGGAAAATATTATATTTTTTGAATAGGTTAGTTTCCCCACAATGAATGTCATACATGCCATTAGATGATCCTGACCCCCATATCCCTTTGAAAGGGGCGTAGGGGCAAATATTGTGATAATTTGAATAAACACCAATTTCAGGCCGAAATGGTAAGCATTTTTGGAGGAAAATATTATTTTTTTTAATAGGCTAGTTTCCCCACAATGAATGTACATACATGCCATTAGATGGATCCTGACCCCCATATCCCTTTGAAAGGGGCGTAGGGGCAAATATTGTGATAATTTGAATAAACACCAATTTCAGGCCGAAATGGTAAGGGCCGGGGTGGTTCAGCATTTTGGAGGAAAATATTATATTTTTTTTAATAGGCTAGTTTCCCCACAATGAATGTACATACATGCCATTAGATGGATCCTGACCCCCATATCCCTTTGAAAGGGCGTAGGGGCAAATATTGTAAAAATTTGAATTATCACAACTTTCGGGCCGAAATTGTAAGGGCCGGGGTGGTTCAGCATTTTGGAGGAAAATATATATTTTTTGAATAGGCTAGTTTCCCCACAATGAATGTACATACATGCCATTAGATGGATCCTGACCCCCATATCCCTTTGAAAGGGGCGTAGGGGCAAATATTGTAAAAATTTGAATTATCACAACTTTCGGGCCGAAATTGAGAAGGGCCGGGGTGGTTCAGCATTTTGGAGGAAAATATTATTTTTTGAATAGGCTAGTTTCCCCACAATGAATGTACATACATGCCATTAGATGGATCCTGACCCCCATATCCCTTTGAAAGGGGCGTAGGGGCAAATATTGTAATTTGAAATTTGAATTATCACAACTTTCGGGCCGAAATTGTAAGGGCCGGGGTGGTTCAGCATTTTGGAGGAAAATATTATATTTTTTGAATAGGCTAGTTTCCCCACAATGAATGTACATACATGCCATTAGATGGATCCTGACCCCCATATCCCTTTGAAAGGGGCGTAGGGGCAAATATTGTAAAAATTTGAATTATCACAACTTTCGGCCGAAATTAAAGGCCGGGGTGGTTCAGCATTTTGGAGGAAAATATTATATTTTTTGAATAGGTTAGTTTCCCCACAATGAATGTCCATACATGCCATTAGATGGATCCTGACCCCCATATCCCTTTGAAAGGGGCGTAGGGGCAAATATTGTGATAATTTGAATAAACACAATTTCAGGCCGAAATGGTAAGGGCCGGGGTGGTTCAGCATTTTGGAGGAAAATATTATATTTTTTGAATAGGCTAGTTTCCCCACAATGAATGTACATACATGCCATTAGATGGATCCTGACCCCCATATCCCTTTGAAAGGGGCGTAGGGGCAAATATTGTGATAATTTGAATAAACACCAATTTCAGGCCGAAATGGTAAGGGCCGGGTGGTTCAGCATTTTGGAGGAAAATATTTTTTTTTTAATAGGCTAGTTTCCCCACAATGAATGTACATACATGCCATTAGATGGATCCTGACCCCCATATCCCTTTGAAAGGGGCGTAGGGGCAAATATTGTAAAAATTTGAATTATCACAACTTTCGGGCCGAAATTGTAAGGGCCGGGGTGGTTCAGCATTTTGGAGGAAAATATTATTTTTTTTTTAATAGGCTAGTTTCCCCACAATGAATGTACATACATGCCATTAGATGGATCCTGACCCCCATATCCCTTTGAAAGGGGCGTAGGGGCAAATATTGTAAAAATTTGAATTATCACAACTTTCGGCCGAAATTGTAAGGGCCGGGGTGGTTCAGCATTTTGGAGGAAAATATATATTTTTTTTAATAGGCTAGTTTCCCCACAATGAATGTACATACATGCCATTAGATGGATCCTGACCCCCATATCCCTTTGAAAGGGGCGTAGGGGCAAATATTGTAAAATTTGAATTATCACAACTTTCGGGCCGAAATTAGAAGGGCCGGGGTGGTTCAGCATTTTGGAGGAAAATATTATATTTTTTGAATAGGCTAGTTTCCCCACAATGAATGTCCATACATGCCATTAGATGGATCCTGACCCCCATATCCCTTTGAAAGGGGCGTAGGGGCAAATATTGTGATAATTTGAATAAACACCAATTTCAGGCCGAAATGGTAAGGGCCGGGGTGGTTCAGCATTTTGGAGGAAAATATTATATTTTTTGAATAGGCTAGTTTCCCCACAATGAATGTACATACATGCCATTAGATGGATCCTGACCCCCATATCCCTTTGAAAGGGGCGTAGGGGCAAATATTGTGATAATTTGAATAAACACCAATTTCAGGCCGAAATGGTAAGGGCCGGGGTGGTTCAGCATTTTGGAGGAAAATATATATTTTTTTTTAATAGGCTAGTTTCCCCACAATGAATGTACATACATGCCATTAGATGGATCCTGACCCCCATATCCCTTTGAAAGGGGCGTAGGGGCAAATATTGTAAAAATTTGAATTATCACAACTTTCGGGCCGAAATTGTAAGGGCCGGGGTGGTTCAGCATTTTGGAGGAAAATATATTTTTTTTAATAGGCTAGTTTCCCCACAATGAATGTACATACATGCCATTAGATGGATCCTGACCCCCATATCCCTTTGAAAGGGGCGTAGGGGCAAATATTGTAAAAATTTGAATAATCACAACTTTCGGGCCGAAATTGTAAGGGCCGGGTGGTTCAGCATTTTGGAGGAAAATATATATTTTTTTAATAGGCTAGTTTCCCCACAATGAATGTACATACATGCCATTAGATGGATCCTGACCCCCATATCCCTTTGAAAGGGGGGTAGGGGCAAATATTGTGATAATTTGAATAAACACCAATTTCAGGCCGAAATGGTAAGGGCCGGGGTGGTTCAGCATTTTGGAGGAAAATATATATTTTTTTTAATAGGCTAGTTTCCCCACAATGAATGTACATACATGCCATTAGATGGATCCTGACCCCCATATCCCTTTGAAAGGGGCGTAGGGGCAAATATTGTAAAAATTTGAATTATCACAACTTTCGGCCGAAATGTAAGGGCCGGGGTGGTTCAGCATTTTGGAGGAAAATATATTTTTTTTTTAATAGGCTAGTTTCCCCACAATGAATGTACATACATGCCATTAGATGGATCCTGACCCCCATATCCCTTTGAAAGGGGCGTAGGGGCAAATATTGTAAAAATTTGAATTATCACAACTTTCGGGCCGAAATTGTAAGGGCCGGGGTGGTTCAGCATTTTGGAGGAAAATATATTTTTTTTAATAGGCTAGTTTCCCCACAATGAATGTACATACATGCCATTAGATGGATCCTGACCCCCATATCCCTTTGAAAGGGGCGTAGGGGCAAATATTGTAAAAATTTGAATTATCACAACTTTCGGCCGAAATTGTAAGGGCCGGGGTGGTTCAGCATTTTGGAGGAAAATATTATTTTTTGAATAGGCTAGTTTCCCCACAATGAATGTACATACATGCCATTAGATGGATCCTGACCCCCATATCCCTTTGAAAGGGGCGTAGGGGCAAATATTGTGATAATTTGAATAAACACCAATTTCAGGCCGAAATGGTAAGGGCCGGGGTGGTTCAGCATTTTGGAGGAAAATATTATATTTTTTTTATAGGCTAGTTTCCCCACAATGAATGTACATACATGCCATTAGATGGATCCTGACCCCCATATCCCTTTGAAAGGGGCGTAGGGGCAAATATTGTAAAATTTGAATTATCACAACTTTCGGGCCGAAATTGTAAGGGCCGGGGTGGTTCAGCATTTTGGAGGAAAATATATATTTTTTTAATAGGCTAGTTTCCCCACAATGAATGTACATACATGCCATTAGATGGATCCTGACCCCCATATCCCTTTGAAAGGGGCGTAGGGGCAAATATTGTAAAAATTTGAATTATCACAACTTTCGGGCCGAAATTAGAAGGCCGGGGTGGTTCAGCATTTTGGAGGAAAATATTATATTTTTTGAATAGGCTAGTTTCCCCACAATGAATGTCCATACATGCCATTAGATGGATCCTGACCCCCATATCCCTTTGAAAGGGGCGTAGGGGCAAATATTGTGATAATTTGAATAAACACCAATTTCAGGCCGAAATGGTAAGGGCCGGGGTGGTTCAGCATTTTGGAGGAAAATATTATATTTTTTTAATAGGCTAGTTTCCCCACAATGAATGTACATACATGCCATTAGATGGATCCTGACCCCCATATCCCTTTGAAAGGGGCGTAGGGGCAAATATTGTAAAAATTTGAATTATCACAACTTTCGGGCCGAAATGTAAGGGCCGGGGTGGTTCAGCATTTTGGAGGAAAATATTATATTTTTTGAATAGGCTAGTTTCCCCACAATGAATGTACATACATGCCATTAGATGGATCCTGACCCCCATATCCCTTTGAAAGGGGCGTAGGGGCAAATATTGTAAAATTTGAATTATCACAACTTTCGGGCCGAAATTGTAAGGGCCGGGGTGGTTCAGCATTTTGGAGGAAAATATTATATTTTTTGAATAGGCTAGTTTCCCCACAATGAATGTACATACATGCCATTAGATGGATCCTGACCCCCATATCCCTTTGAAAGGGCGTAGGGGCAAATATTGTAAAATTTGAATTATCACAACTTTCGGGCCGAAATGTAAGGGCCGGGGTGGTTCAGCATTTTGGAGGAAAATATTATATTTTTTGAATAGGCTAGTTTCCCCACAATGAATGTACATACATGCCATTAGATGGATCCTGACCCCCATATCCCTTTGAAAGGGGCGTAGGGGCAAATATTGTAAATTTGAATTATCACAACTTTCGGGCCGAAATTGTAAGGGCCGGGGTGGTTCAGCATTTTGGAGGAAAATATTTTTTTTTTAATAGGCTAGTTTCCCCACAATGAATGTACATACATGCCATTAGATGGATCCTGACCCCCATATCCCTTTGAAAGGGGCGTAGGGGCAAATATTGTAAAAATTTGAATTATCACAACTTTCGGGCCGAAATGGAAGGTCCGGGGTGGTTCAGCATTTTGGAGGAAAATATTATATTTTTGAATAGGTTAGTTTCCCCACAATGAATGTACATACATGCCATTAGATGGATCCTGACCCCCATATCCCTTTGAAAGGGGCGTAGGGGCAAATATTGTGATAATTTGAATAAACACCAATTTCAGGCCGAAATGGTAAGGGCCGGGGTGGTTCAGCATTTTGGAGGAAAATATTATATTTTTTTTAATAGGCTAGTTTCCCCACAATGAATGTACATACATGCCATTAGATGGATCCTGACCCCCATATCCCTTTGAAAGGGGCGTAGGGGCAAATATTGTAAAAATTTGAATTATCACAACTTTCGGGCCGAAATTGTAAGGGCCGGGGTGGTTCAGCATTTTGGAGGAAAATATTATATTTTTTTGATAGGCTAGTTTCCCCACAATGAATGTACATACATGCCATTAGATGGATCCTGACCCCCATATCCCTTTGAAAGGGGCGTAGGGGCAAATATTGTAAAAATTTGAATTATCACAACTTTCGGCCGAAATTGTAAGGGCCGGGGTGGTTCAGCATTTTGGAGGAAAATATTATATTTTTTGAATAGGCTAGTTTCCCCACAATGAATGTACATACATGCCATTAGATGGATCCTGACCCCCATATCCCTTTGAAAGGGGCGTAGGGCAAATATTGTGGGAAATATGTAAAAATTTGAATTATCACAACTTTCGGGCCGAAATTGTAAGGGCCGGGGTGGTTCAGCATTTTGGAGGAAAATATTATATTTTTTGAATAGGCTAGTTTCCCCACAATGAATGTACATACATGCCATTAGATGGATCCTGACCCCCATATCCCTTTGAAAGGGGCGTAGGGGCAAATATTGTAAAAATTTGAATTATCACAACTTTCGGGCCGAAATTAGAAGGGCCGGGGTGGTTCAGCATTTTGGAGGAAAATATTATATTTTTGAATAGGCTAGTTTCCCCACAATGAATGTCCATACATGCCATTAGATGGATCCTGACCCCCATATCCCTTTGAAAGGGCGTAGGGGCAAATATTGTGATAATTTGAATAAACACAATTTCAGGCCGAAATGGTAAGGGCCGGGGTGGTTCAGCATTTTGGAGGAAAATATTATATTTTTTTAATAGGCTAGTTTCCCCACAATGAATGTACATACATGCCATTAGATGGATCCTGACCCCCATATCCCTTTGAAAGGGGCGTAGGGGCAAATATTGTAAAAATTTGAATTATCACAACTTTCGGGCCGAAATTGAAGGGCCGGGGTGGTTCAGCATTTTGGAGGAAAATATTATATTTTTTGAATAGGCTAGTTTCCCCACAATGAATGTCCATACATGCCATTAGATGATCCTGACCCCCATATCCCTTTGAAAGGGGCGTAGGGGCAAATATTGTAAAAATTTGAATAATCACAACTTTCGGGCCGAAATGGTAAGGGCCGGGGTGGTTCAGCATTTTGGAGGAAAATATATATTTTTTTAATAGGCTAGTTTCCCCACAATGAATGTACATACATGCCATTAGATGGATCCTGACCCCCATATCCCTTTGAAAGGGGCGTAGGGGCAAATATTGTGATAATTTGAATAAACACCAATTTCAGGCCGAAATGGTAAGGGCCGGGGTGGTTCAGCATTTTGGAGGAAAATATATATTTTTTTTTAATAGGCTAGTTTCCCCACAATGAATGTACATACATGCCATTAGATGGATCCTGACCCCCATATCCCTTTGAAAGGGGCGTAGGGGCAAATATTGTAAAAATTTGAATTATCACAACTTTCGGCCGAAATTGTAAGGGCCGGGTGGTTCAGCATTTTGGAGGAAAATATTTTTTTTTTTTAATAGGCTAGTTTCCCCACAATGAATGTACATACATGCCATTAGATGGATCCTGACCCCCATATCCCTTTGAAAGGGGCGTAGGGGCAAATATTGTAAAAATTTGAATTATCACAACTTTCGGGCCGAAATTGTAAGGGCCGGGGTGGTTCAGCATTTTGGAGGAAAATATTATTTTTTTTTAATAGGCTAGTTTCCCCACAATGAATGTACATACATGCCATTAGATGGATCCTGACCCCCATATCCCTTTGAAAGGGGCGTAGGGGCAAATATTGTAAAAATTTGAATTATCACAACTTTCGGCCGAAATTAAGGGCCGGGGTGGTTCAGCATTTTGGAGGAAAATATTATATTTTTTGAATAGGCTAGTTTCCCCACAATGAATGTCCATACATGCCATTAGATGGATCCTGACCCCCATATCCCTTTGAAAGGGGCGTAGGGGCAAATATTGTGATAATTTGAATAAACACCAATTTCAGGCCGAAATGGTAAGGGCCGGGTGGTTCAGCATTTTGGAGGAAAATATTATATTTTTTGAATAGGCTAGTTTCCCCACAATGAATGTACATACATGCCATTAGATGGATCCTGACCCCCATATCCCTTTGAAAGGGGCGTAGGGGCAAATATTGTGATAATTTGAATAAACACCATTTCAGGCCGAAATGGTAAGGGCCGGGGTGGTTCAGCATTTTGGAGGAAAATATTATTTTTTTTTAATAGGCTAGTTTCCCCACAATGAATGTACATACATGCCATTAGATGGATCCTGACCCCCATATCCCTTTGAAAGGGGCGTAGGGGCAAATATTGTAAAAATTTGAATAATCACAACTTTCGGGCCGAAATTGTAAGGGCCGGGTGGTTCAGCATTTTGGAGGAAAATATTATATTTTTTTAATAGGCTAGTTTCCCCACAATGAATGTACATACATGCCATTAGATGGATCCTGACCCCCATATCCCTTTGAAAGGGGCGTAGGGGCAAATATTGTAAAAATTTGAATTATCACAACTTTCGGGCCGAAATTGTAAGGGCCGGGGTGGTTCAGCATTTTGGAGGAAAATATTTTTTTTTTTAATAGGCTAGTTTCCCCACAATGAATGTACATACATGCCATTAGATGGATCCTGACCCCCATATCCCTTTGAAAGGGGCGTAGGGGCAAATATTGTAAAAATTTGAATTATCACAACTTTCGGGCCGAAATTGTAAGGGCCGGGGTGGTTCAGCATTTTGGAGGAAAATATTATATTTTTTGAATAGGCTAGTTTCCCCACAATGAATGTACATACATGCCATTAGATGGATCCTGACCCCCATATCCCTTTGAAAGGGGCGTAGGGGCAAATATTGTAAAATTTGAATTATCACAACTTTCGGGCCGAAATTAGAAGGGCCGGGGTGGTTCAGCATTTTGGAGGAAAATATTATATTTTTTGAATAGGCTAGTTTCCCCACAATGAATGTCATACATGCCATTAGATGGATCCTGACCCCCATATCCCTTTGAAAGGGGCGTAGGGCAAATATTGTGAAATATTGTAAAAATTTGAATTATCACAACTTTCGGGCCGAAATTGTAAGGGCCGGGGTGGTTCAGCATTTTGGAGGAAAATATTATATTTTTTGAATAGGCTAGTTTCCCCACAATGAATGTACATACATGCCATTAGATGGATCCTGACCCCCATATCCCTTTGAAAGGGGCGTAGGGGCAAATATTGTAAAAATTTGAATTATCACAACTTTCGGGCCGAAATTAGTAAGGGCCGGGGTGGTTCAGCATTTTGGAGGAAAATATTATATTTTTTTGAATAGGCTAGTTTCCCCACAATGAATGTCCATACATGCCATTAGATGATCCTGACCCCCATATCCCTTTGAAAGGGGCGTAGGGGCAAATATTGTGATAATTTGAATAACACCAATTTCAGGCCGAAATGGTAAGGGCCGGGGTGGTTCAGCATTTTGGAGGAAAATATTATATTTTTTTAATAGGCTAGTTTCCCCACAATGAATGTACATACATGCCATTAGATGGATCCTGACCCCCATATCCCTTTGAAAGGGGCGTAGGGGCAAATATTGTAAAAATTTGAATTATCACAACTTTCGGGCCGAAATTGAAGGGCCGGGGTGGTTCAGCATTTTGGAGGAAAATATTATATTTTTTGAATAGGCTAGTTTCCCCACAATGAATGTACATACATGCCATTAGATGGATCCTGACCCCCATATCCCTTTGAAAGGGGCGTAGGGGCAAATATTGTGATAATTTGAATAACACCAATTTCAGGCCGAAATGGTAAGGGCCGGGGTGGTTCAGCATTTTGGAGGAAAATATTATATTTTTTGAATAGGCTAGTTTCCCCACAATGAATGTACATACATGCCATTAGATGGATCCTGACCCCCATATCCCTTTGAAAGGGGCGTAGGGGCAAATATTGTGATAATTTGAATAAACACCAATTTCAGGCCGAAATGGTAAGGGCCGGGGTGGTTCAGCATTTTGGAGGAAAATATATATTTTTTTTAATAGGCTAGTTTCCCCACAATGAATGTACATACATGCCATTAGATGGATCCTGACCCCCATATCCCTTTGAAAGGGGCGTAGGGGCAAATATTGTAAAAATTTGAATTATCACAACTTTCGGGCCGAAATTGTAAGGGCCGGGTGGTTCAGCATTTTGGAGGAAAATATTTTTTTTTTTTAATAGGCTAGTTTCCCCACAATGAATGTACATACATGCCATTAGATGGATCCTGACCCCCATATCCCTTTGAAAGGGGCGTAGGGGCAAATATTGTAAAAATTTGAATTATCACAACTTTCGGGCCGAAATTGTAAGGGCCGGGTGGTTCAGCATTTTGGAGGAAAATATTTTTTTTTTTAATAGGCTAGTTTCCCACAATGAATGTACATACATGCCATTAGATGGATCCTGACCCCCATATCCCTTTGAAAGGGGCGTAGGGGCAAATATTGTAAAATTTGAATTATCACAACTTTCGGGCCGAAATTAGAAGGCCGGGGTGGTTCAGCATTTTGGAGGAAAATATTATATTTTTTTGAATAGGCTAGTTTCCCCACAATGAATGTACATACATGCCATTAGATGGATCCTGACCCCCATATCCCTTTGAAAGGGGCGTAGGGGCAAATATTGTGATAATTTGAATAAACACCAATTTCAGGCCGAAATGGTAAGGGCCGGGGTGGTTCAGCATTTTGGAGGAAATATATTTTTTTTTAATAGGCTAGTTTCCCCACAATGAATGTACATACATGCCATTAGATGGATCCTGACCCCCATATCCCTTTGAAAGGGGCGTAGGGGCAAATATTGTAAAAATTTGAATATCACAACTTTCGGGCCGAAATGTAAGGGCCGGGGTGGTTCAGCATTTTGGAGGAAAAATTATATTTTTTTTAATAGGCTAGTTTCCCCACAATGAATGTACATACATGCCATTAGATGGATCCTGACCCCCATATCCCTTTGAAAGGGGCGTAGGGGCAAATATTGTAAAAATTTGAATTATCACAACTTTCGGGCCGAAATTGTAAGGGCCGGGGTGGTTCAGCATTTTGGAGGAAAATATTTTTTTTTTTTTAATAGGCTAGTTTCCCCACAATGAATGTACATACATGCCATTAGATGGATCCTGACCCCCATATCCCTTTGAAAGGGGCGTAGGGGCAAATATTGTAAAAATTTGAATTATCACAACTTTCGGCCGAAATTGTAAGGGCCGGGGTGGTTCAGCATTTTGGAGGAAAATATTATATTTTTTTGAATAGGCTAGTTTCCCCACAATGAATGTCCATACATGCCATTAGATGATCCTGACCCCCATATCCCTTTGAAAGGGGCGTAGGGGCAAATATTGTGATAATTTGAATAAACACCATTTCAGGCCGAAATGGTAAGGGCCGGGGTGGTTCAGCATTTTGGAGGAAAATATTATATTTTTTGAATAGGCTAGTTTCCCCACAATGAATGTACATACATGCCATTAGATGGATCCTGACCCCCATATCCCTTTGAAAGGGGCGTAGGGGCAAATATTGTGATAATTTGAATAAACACCAATTTCAGGCCGAAATGGTAAGGGCCGGGGTGGTTCAGCATTTTGGAGGAAATATATATTTTTTTTTAATAGGCTAGTTTCCCCACAATGAATGTACATACATGCCATTAGATGGATCCTGACCCCCATATCCCTTTGAAAGGGGCGTAGGGGCAAATATTGTAAAATTTGAATTATCACAACTTTCGGGCCGAAATTGTAAGGGCCGGGGTGGTTCAGCATTTTGGAGGAAAATATTTTTTTTTTTAATAGGCTAGTTTCCCCACAATGAATGTACATACATGCCATTAGATGGATCCTGACCCCCATATCCCTTTGAAAGGGGCGTAGGGGCAAATATTGTAAAAATTTGAATTATCACAACTTTCGGGCCGAAATTAGAAGGGCCGGGGTGGTTCAGCATTTTGGAGGAAAATATTATATTTTTTGAATAGGCTAGTTTCCCCACAATGAATGTCCATACATGCCATTAGATGGATCCTGACCCCCATATCCCTTTGAAAGGGGCGTAGGGGCAAATATTGTGATAATTTGAATAAACACCAATTTCAGGCCGAAATGGTAAGGGCCGGGGTGGTTCAGCATTTTGGAGGAAAATATTATATTTTTTTGAATAGGCTAGTTTCCCCACAATGAATGTACATACATGCCATTAGATGGATCCTGACCCCCATATCCCTTTGAAAGGGGCGTAGGGGCAAATATTGTAAAAATTTGAATTATCACAACTTTCGGGCCGAAATTGTAAGGGCCGGGGTGGTTCAGCATTTTGGAGGAAAATATTATATTTTTTGAATAGGCTAGTTTCCCCACAATGAATGTACATACATGCCATTAGATGGATCCTGACCCCCATATCCCTTTGAAAGGGGCGTAGGGGCAAATATTGTGATAATTTGAATAAACACCAATTTCAGGCCGAAATGGTAAGGGCCGGGGTGGTTCAGCATTTTGGAGGAAAATATTATATTTTTTGAATAGGCTAGTTTCCCCACAATGAATGTACATACATGCCATTAGATGGATCCTGACCCCCATATCCCTTTGAAAGGGGCGTAGGGGCAAATATTGTGATAATTTGAATAAACACCATTTCAGGCCGAAATGGTAAGGGCCGGGGTGGTTCAGCATTTTGGAGGAAATATATATTTTTTTTAATAGGCTAGTTTCCCCACAATGAATGTACATACATGCCATTAGATGGATCCTGACCCCCATATCCCTTTGAAAGGGGCGTAGGGGCAAATATTGTAAAAATTTGAATTATCACAACTTTCGGGCCGAAATTGTAAGGGCCGGGGTGGTTCAGCATTTTGGAGGAAAAATTATATTTTTTTATTAGGCTAGTTTCCCCACAATGAATGTACATACATGCCATTAGATGGATCCTGACCCCCATATCCCTTTGAAAGGGGCGTAGGGGCAAATATTGTGATAATTTGAATAACACCAATTTCAGGCCGAAATGGTAAGGGCCGGGGTGGTTCAGCATTTTGGAGGAAAATATATATTTTTTTTAATAGGCTAGTTTCCCCACAATGAATGTACATACATGCCATTAGATGGATCCTGACCCCCATATCCCTTTGAAAGGGGCGTAGGGGCAAATATTGTGATAATTTGAATAAACACAATTTCAGGCCGAAATGGTAAGGGCCGGGGTGGTTCAGCATTTTGGAGGAAAATATATATTTTTTTAATAGGCTAGTTTCCCCACAATGAATGTACATACATGCCATTAGATGGATCCTGACCCCCATATCCCTTTGAAAGGGGCGTAGGGGCAAATATTGTGATAATTTGAATAAACACCAATTTCAGGCCGAAATGGTAAGGGCCGGGGTGGTTCAGCATTTTGGAGGAAAATATTTTTTTTTTGAATAGGCTAGTTTCCCCACAATGAATGTACATACATGCCATTAGATGGATCCTGACCCCCATATCCCTTTGAAAGGGGCGTAGGGGCAAATATTGTGATAATTTGAATAAACACCAATTTTAGGCCGAAATGGTAAGGGCCGGGGTGGTTCAGCATTTTGGAGGAAAATATTATTTTTTTTAATAGGCTAGTTTCCCCACAATGAATGTACATACATGCCATTAGATGGATCCTGACCCCCATATCCCTTTGAAAGGGGCGTAGGGGCAAATATTGTAATAATTTGAATAAACACCAATTTCGGGCCGAAATGGTAAGGGCCGGGGTGGTTCAGCATTTTGGAGGAAAATATATTTTTTTTTTAATAGGCTAGTTTCCCCACAATGAATGTACATACATGCCATTAGATGGATCCTGACCCCCATATCCCTTTGAAAGGGGCGTAGGGGCAAATATTGTGATAATTTGAATAAACACCAATTTCAGGCCGAAATGGTAAGGGCCGGGGTGGTTCAGCATTTTGGAGGAAAATATTTTTTTTTTGAATAGGCTAGTTTCCCCACAATGAATGTACATACATGCCATTAGATGGATCCTGACCCCCATATCCCTTTGAAAGGGGCGTAGGGGCAAATATTGTGATAATTTGAATAACACCAATTTCAGGCCGAAATGGTAAGGGCGGGGTGGTTCAGCATTTTGGAGGAAAATATATATTTTTTTTAATAGGCTAGTTTCCCCACAATGAATGTACATACATGCCATTAGATGGATCCTGACCCCCATATCCCTTTGAAAGGGGCGTAGGGGCAAATATTGTAAAAATTTGAATTATCACAACTTTCGGGCCGAAATTGTAAGGGCCGGGGTGGTTCAGCATTTTGGAGGAAAATATATATTTTTTTTAATAGGCTAGTTTCCCCACAATGAATGTACATACATGCCATTAGATGGATCCTGACCCCCATATCCCTTTGAAAGGGGCGTAGGGGCAAATATTGTGATAATTTGAATAACACCATTTCAGGCCGAAATGGTAAGGGCCGGGGTGGTTCAGCATTTTGGAGGAAATATATATTTTTTTGAATAGGCTAGTTTCCCCACAATGAATGTACATACATGCCATTAGATGGATCCTGACCCCCATATCCCTTTGAAAGGGGCGTAGGGGCAAATATTGTAAAAATTTGAATTATCACAACTTTCGGGCCGAAATTAGTAAGGGCCGGGGTGGTTCAGCATTTTGGAGGAAAATATATTTTTTTTTTAATAGGCTAGTTTCCCCACAATGAATGTACATACATGCCATTAGATGGATCCTGACCCCCATATCCCTTTGAAAGGGGCGTAGGGGCAAATATTGTGATAATTTGAATAAACACCAATTTCAGGCCGAAATGGTAAGGGCCGGGGGGTTCAGCATTTTGGAGGAAAATATTATATTTTTTTGAATAGGCTAGTTTCCCCACAATGAATGTACATACATGCCATTAGATGGATCCTGACCCCCATATCCCTTTGAAAGGGGCGTAGGGGCAAATATTGTAAAATTTGAATTATCACAACTTTCGGGCCGAAATTAGAAGGTCCGGGGTGGTTCAGCATTTTGGAGGAAAATATATATTTTTTTTAATAGGTTAGTTCCCCACAATGAATGTACATACATGCCATTAGATGGATCCTGACCCCCATATCCCTTTGAAAGGGGCGTAGGGGCAAATATTGTGATAATTTGAATAAACACCAATTTCAGGCCGAAATGGTAAGGGCCGGGGTGGTTCAGCATTTTGGAGGAAAATATATTTTTATGCTCCGCCACCGAAGGTGGTGCCGTGGCATCATGTTTTCGGGTTGTCCGTCCGGACGTCCGTCCCTTTGACCGTTATCACATATCTCAAGAACCATTTAAGATTTAAACTTAGACTTGGGAATAGTGTTATCACCATAGGAAGACGATCTGATTAGATTTTGAGTACGTAGGTCAAAGGTCCACAGTCACAGAGGTCAACTTATGAAATTCCTTGTATTGAGTTTGTTAGCGCGATATCTCAAGAACCATTTGAGATTTAAACTTCAAACTTAAGGATAGTATTATCACCATAGAAGACGATCTGATTAGATTTTGGAGCACGTATGTCAAAGGTCAAGGGTCCCAGAGGTCAACTTATGAAATCCATACATTGAGATTGTTATCATATATCTCAAGAACCACTGGAGATTTAAACTTCAAACTTAGTGATAGTGTGTATCACTATAGGAAAACAATCTGATACATTTTGGAGCACGTAGGTCAA
>NW_022145426.1:0-79185 GCF_000002235.5 Strongylocentrotus purpuratus
AGGGCACACTTCCTGTCACATACACAGAAGCTTACTCTGAATGTGGCCTGCCCATTGACCCTCGCCGGGGACAAAGGCCGTTGCCCCTAGCTACAGGCAGAGATCCTTACATAATACCTATTGTTCAGGGGGTTCCCCTTTGAACATAGGATCCCCCTGACAATAGGTATTACTGTACTAAGTATGTAAGCCACTGGCTACAGAGTGTAGGGAACAGTTGCAAGCCGAGAATGAAGAGAATAATAAGTGAATGGCCAACTGTCTTTGAGTTACGTTTTTAGCTAGCGGCATAGTGTCCCCCCACTTTTTCAAGTTCCCCAAAGGTGCCCTTTGTATGTAGGAAAGTACCTATTTTACTTTGACAAGTGTCCCTATTAATTTGTAAGTGCCCCTTCCCCTTTTCAACTCTGATAAGTGCTACTTTTCTTTTGACACACACCCCTTTTCCTTCGACGAGTTCCTATTTTCCTTTACATAAGTGTCCTTTTCCATTCTCGTTATGTCCTTTTAATCTCTAGTAAGTATCCCTCTTAAGTACGAGAAGTGCCCCTCTTCACTTTTGATAAATGCCCCCATGAACTCCGATAAATGCCCTATTAAAATCTGATCGGTGCCCCTTTTCTTTCAACTAAAGCTTTTTTTTTATCTCTCTCTCTCTCTCTCACTCTCTCTCTTTCTTTCAATATCTTTCTATTCCCCCATATCTTCCTCGCCTCTCTTTTCCCTCATTATTTCCCCTCTTACCTTATTAATTTGTCTCTTTTCCTCTCCGTTTCAAAGCCTTCTCATTTCTGTTAATTTTACTAGGTTTCGCCCTTCTTTTTTATCACTCTATTTCACTCTTTCTTTTCTTCCGGTCAACTTTTTAGTTTTCCCTTTTTTCTCTCTTTTTTTCTGTTTATCTTTATCGTGCCTTTTCACCCTCATTTTCCTTTTTATGTTTTCCCTTCTCCTCGTAGCTATCTTTTTTTCCTTTACTATTCATCTATCATGTCTTCCTGTTTCTGACGTTTTCCTACCTTGTCTCACGGATTTAGTATACGATACATGTTGAAAGTGCTGAGGTTTATACAACGAAATAAATTACAGTAATTAACTGATGTACCTGAAGGTAAGTTGTGTATAAAGCAATTCGTGTCAGCAGGATAAGATTTAACGATTGTTGCAGCTTGTCGCATCGTTCTAAAAACCACTGCCCTTATAACCCTAATAACTATTTACACGATTACACGATTCAGAGCGACATTCTTCAATCGTGTATATTTACACGATTACACAGTTACACGATTGTTGCATCTGGTCGAATCATCCGACCAATGCACTTAACTATTTACACGATTACACGATTCAGAGCGACATTCTTCAATCGTGTAATTTACCACGATTACACAGTTACACGATTCAGGTGAATCGTGTAAACCGTGTAATCCTAAAAAAATATCGTGTAATCGTGTTGCGGAGATTTCGGCGTGTACTGTATGAGAGCGCCCTAACTTCGCGAGTTGATTCAAGCCCAATATGGGCTAACAACTGGCCTGCATATCCGAGCAGAATCATTTTTGTGCTCGACAAAGACACACAGCCTTGGGTAAAGAGGTCCAATATTATTAATTTTTTTAGTTAATTTTTTCATTGACAGTATACTATTAACTATCAGGAATATTGGATGCTCTGTTTCAAATACAGTCCAGATTGCCGCGCAATGAATTATCTCATGCTTCTTGTCCAAAAACCATATCTAACTGGTTTTTAAAACGGTATCATTTTAATTTCCATTTCCTCCTCAACAAAGGAGAAAATAACATTTGATACTCTTTCTTTAACAAGCGGCTCTCTGAATTAGTTAGAATACCTCTTTTTGCTACATCTACAACAAGAAGTATTAATATGAAAAAAATACATGGAGATTACCAGTGTGACACATTGGTCTAGTGGATAGGCAAACGCCTGGCATCTGGAAGGTATCGGGTTCGACTCCCAGCTTTTTTAGTGCTTTTTTTTTATTAATTTTTTTAATTTTTTTTTTATAAATCTTTGAAAAATAAAACTGATGTTAAAACCCCATTTTTATCTCACTCAAAGAGTGATAAAATAATTATTGTTGCAGTAATGTTGATGTATGGGAAGGGTTCCAAATCTCAATATGTCAATGGATTCCTCAAACAAAATTGAAGAAAGGGCCTATGGTGAGGGGGGAGCAGCTGAGTGTAGGAAGAGTGTAAGGGAGCCCCTTTGGGGTCTTTTTTTTCCTTTTTTTTGACACGGTCGTCACCTAGCTGGCGGTCGTCAGCGTAGCCAGTGGCCGGTAGCGTTAGCCCCAAAGCCATGTCCAATTTTTAAACTACATTACTTTCTTCCTTTTATTCACTCTGTACACTCCCATGCCTTCCTTTTCGAGTCTGTAAACAACTTTACAACATGAATTCAATGATGGGCAAGGTTTTACTTCTCATATGAGAGCGCCCTAACTTCGCGAGTTGATTCAAGCCCAATATGGGCTAACAACTGGCCTGCATATCCGAGCAGAATCATTTTGTGCTCGACAAAGACACACAGCCTTGGGTAAAGAGGTCCAATATTATTAATTTTTTTAGTTAATTTTTTCATTGACAGTATACTATTAACTATCAGGAATATTGGATGCTCTGTTTCAAATACAGTCCAGATTGCCGCGCAATGAATTATCTCATGCTTCTTGTCCAAAAACCATATCTAACTGGTTTTTTAAAACGGTATCATTTTAATTTCCATTTCCTCCTCAACAAAGGAGAAAATAACATTTGATACTCTTTCTTTAACAAGCGGCTCTCTGAATTAGTTAGAATACCTCTTTTGCTACATCTACAACAAGAAGTATTAATATGAAAAAAAATACATGGAGATTACCAGTGTGACACATTGGTCTAGTGGATAGGCAAACGCCTGGCATCTGGAAGGTATCGGGTTCGACTCCCAGCTTTTTTAGTGCTTTTTTTTTTTTTTTTTTTTTTTTTTTTTTTATAAATCTTTGAAAAATAAAAACTGATGTTAAACCCATTTTTATCTCACTCAAAGAGTGATAAATAATTATTGTTGGCAGTAATGTTGATGTATGGGAAAGGGTTCCAAATCTCAATATGTCAATGGATTCCTCAAACAAAATTGAAGAAAGGGCCTATGGTGAGGGGGAGCAGCTGAGTGTAGGAAAGAGTGTAAGGGAGCCCCTTTGGGGGTCTTTTTTTTTCTTTTTTTTGACACGGTCGTCACCTAGCTGGCGGTCGTCAGCGTAGCCAGTGGCCGGTAGCGTTAGCCCCAAAGCCATGTCCAATTTTTAAACTACATTACTTTCTTCCTTTTATTCACTCTGTACACTCCATGCCTTCCTTTTCGAGTCTGTAAACAATTTTACAACATGAATTCAATGATGGGCAAGGTTTTACTTCTCATATGAGAGCGCCCTAACTTCGCGAGTTGATTCAAGCCCAATATGTGCTAACAACTGGCCTGCATACCCGAGCAGAATCATTTTGTGCTCGACAAAGACACACAGCCTTGGGTAAAGAGGTCCAATATTATTAATTTTTTTAGTTATATTTTTTTCATTGACAGTATACTATTAACTATCAGGAATATTGGATGCTCTGTTTCAAATACAGTCCAGATTGCCGCGCAATGAATTATCTCATGCTTCTTGTCCAAAAACCATATCTAACTGGTTTTTAAAACGGTATCATTTTAATTTCCATTTCCTCCTCAACAAAGGAGAAAATAACATTTGATACTCTTTCTTTAACAAGCGGCTCTCTGAATTAGTTAGAATACCTCTTTTGCTACATCTACAACAAGAAGTATTAATATGAAAAAAATACATGGAGATTACCAGTGTGACACATTGGTCTAGTGGATAGGCAAACGCCTGGCATCTGGAAGGTATCGGGTTCGACTCCCAGCTTTTTTAGTGCTTTTTTTTTTTTTTTTTTTTTATTTTTTTTATAAATCTTTGAAAAATAAAAACTGATGTTAAACCCATTTTTATCTCACTCAAGAGTGATAAAATAATTATTGTTGGCAGTAATGTTGATGTATGGGAAAGGGTTCCAAATCTCAATATGTCAATGGATTCCTCAAACAAAATTGAAGAAAGGGCCTATGGTGAGGGGGGAGCAGCTGAGTGTAGGAAAGAGTGTAAGGGAGCCCCTTTGGGTCTTTTTTTTCTTTTTTTTTTTGACACGGTCGTCACCTAGCTGGCGGTCGTCAGCGTAGCCAGTGGCCGGTAGCGTTAGCCCCAAAGCCATGTCCAATTTTTAAACTACATTACTTTCTTCCTTTTATTCACTCTGTACACTCCCATGCCTTCCTTTTCGAGTCTGTAAACAACTTTACAACATGAATTCAATGATGGGCAAGGTTTTACTTCTCATATGAGAGCGCCCTAACTTCGCGAGTTGATTCAAGCCCAATATGTGCTAACAACTGGCCTGCATACCCGAGCAGAATCATTTTGTGCTCGACAAAGACACACAGCCTTGGGTAAAGGGTCCAATATTATTAATTTTTTTAGTTATATTTTTTCATTGACAGTATACTATTAACTATCAGGAATATTGGATGCTCTGTTTCAAATACAGTCCAGATTGCCGCGCAATGAATTATCTCATGCTTCTTGTCCAAAAACCATATCTAACTGGTTTTTAAAACGGTATCATTTTAATTTCCATTTCCTCCTCAACAAAGGAGAAAATAACATTTGATACTCTTTCTTTAACAAGCGGCTCTCTGAATTAGTTAGAATACCTCTTTTGCTACATCTACAACAAGAAGTATTAATATGAAAAAAAATACATGGAGATTACCAGTGTGACACATTGGTCTAGTGGATAGGCAAACGCCTGGCATCTGGAAGGTATCGGGTTCGACTCCCAGCTTTTTTAGTGCTTTTTTTTTTTTTTTTTTTTTTTTTTTTTTTTTTATAAATCTTTGAAAAATAAAACTGATGTTAAACCCATTTTTATCTCACTCAAAGAGTGATAAAATAATTATTGTTGGCAGTAATGTTGATGTATGGGAAAGGGTTCCAAATCTCAATATGTCAATGGATTCCTCAAACAAAATTGAAGAAAGGGCCTATGGTGAGGGGGGAGCAGCTGAGTGTAGGAAAGAGTGTAAGGGAGCCCCTTGGGTGTCTTTTTTTCTTCTTTTTTTTGACACGGTCGTCACCTAGCTGGCGGTCGTCAGCGTAGCCAGTGGCCGGTAGCGTTAGCCCCAAAGCCATGTCCAATTTTTAAACTACATTACTTTCTTCCTTTTATTCACTCTGTACACTCCCATGCCTTCCTTTTCGAGTCTGTAAACAACTTTACAACATGAATTCAATGATGGGCAAGGTTTTACTTCTCATATGAGAGCGCCCTAACTTCGCGAGTTGATTCAAGCCCAATATGTGCTAACAACTGGCCTGCATACCCGAGCAGAATCATTTTGTGCTCGACAAAGACACACAGCCTTGGGTAAAGAGGTCCAATATTATTAATTTTTTTAGTTATATTTTTTCATTGACAGTATACTATTAACTATCAGGAATATTGGATGCTCTGTTTCAAATACAGTCCAGATTGCCGCGCAATGAATTATCTCATGCTTCTTGTCCAAAAACCATATCTAACTGGTTTTTAAAACGGTATCATTTTAATTTCCATTTCCTCCTCAACAAAGGAGAAAATAACATTTGATACTCTTTCTTTAACAAGCGGCTCTCTGAATTAGTTAGAATACCTCTTTTGCTACATCTACAACAAGAAGTATTAATATGAAAAAAATACATGGAGATTACCAGTGTGACACATTGGTCTAGTGGATAGGCAAACGCCTGGCATCTGGAAGGTATCGGGTTCGACTCCCAGCTTTTTAGTGCTTTTTTTTTATTAATTTTTTTAATTTTTTTTATAAATCTTTGAAAAATAAAAACTGATGTTAAACCCATTTTTATCTCACTCAAAGAGTGATAAAATAATTATTGTTGGCAGTAATGTTGATGTATGGGAAAGGGTTCCAAATCTCAATATGTCAATGGATTCCTCAAACAAAATTGAAGAAAGGGCCTATGGTGAGGGGGGAGCAGCTGAGTGTAGGAAAGAGTGTAAGGGAGCCCCTTTGGGGGGTCTTTTTTTCCCTTTTTTTTGACACGGTCGTCACCTAGCTGGCGGTCGTCAGCGTAGCCAGTGGCCGGTAGCGTTAGCCCCAAAGCCATGTCCAATTTTTAAACTACATTACTTTCTTCCTTTTATTCACTCTGTACACTCCCATGCCTTCCTTTTCGAGTCTGTAAACAACTTTACAACATGAATTCAATGATGGGCAAGGTTTTACTTCTCATATGAGAGCGCCCTAACTTCGCGAGTTGATTCAAGCCCAATATGGGCTAACAACTGGCCTGCATATCCGAGCAGAATCATTTTGTGCTCGACAAAGACACACAGCCTTGGGTAAAGAGGTCCAATATTATTAATTTTTTTTAGTTAATTTTTTCATTGACAGTATACTATTAACTATCAGGAATATTGGATGCTCTGTTTCAAATACAGTCCAGATTGCCGCGCAATGAATTATCTCATGCTTCTTGTCCAAAAACCATATCTAACTGGTTTTTAAAACGGTATCATTTTAATTTCCATTTCCTCCTCAACAAAGGAGAAAATAACATTTGATACTCTTTCTTTAACAAGCGGCTCTCTGAATTAGTTAGAATACCTCTTTTGCTACATCTACAACAAGAAGTATTAATATGAAAAAAATACATGGAGATTACCAGTGTGACACATTGGTCTAGTGGATAGGCAAACGCCTGGCATCTGGAAGGTATCGGGTTCGACTCCCAGCTTTTTTAGTGCTTTTTTTTTTTTTTTTTTTAATTTTTTTTATAAATCTTTGAAAAATAAAAACTGATGTTAAACCCATTTTTATCTCACTCAAAGAGTGATAAAATAATTATTGTTGGCAGTAATGTTGATGTATGGGAAAGGGTTCCAAATCTCAATATGTCAATGGATTCCTCAAACAAAATTGAAGAAAGGGCCTATGGTGAGGGGGAGCAGCTGAGTGTAGGAAAGAGTGTAAGGGAGCCCCTTTGGGGGTCTTTTTTTTTTTTTTTTTTGACACGGTCGTCACCTAGCTGGCGGTCGTCAGCGTAGCCAGTGGCCGGTAGCGTTAGCCCCAAAGCCATGTCCAATTTTTAAAACTACATTACTTTCTTCCTTTTATTCACTCTGTACACTCCCATGCCTTCCTTTTCGAGTCTGTAAACAACTTTACAACATGAATTCAATGATGGGCAAGGTTTTACTTCTCATATGAGAGCGCCCTAACTTCGCGAGTTGATTCAAGCCCAATATGTGCTAACAACTGGCCTGCATACCCGAGCAGAATCATTTTGTGCTCGACAAAGACACACAGCCTTGGGTAAAGAGGTCCAATATTATTAATTTTTTTAGTTATATTTTTTCATTGACAGTATACTATTAACTATCAGGAATATTGGATGCTCTGTTTCAAATACAGTCCAGATTGCCGCGCAATGAATTATCTCATGCTTCTTGTCCAAAAACCATATCTAACTGGTTTTTAAAACGGTATCATTTTAATTTCCCATTTCCTCCTCAACAAAGGAGAAAATAACATTTGATACTCTTTCTTTAACAAGCGGCTCTCTGAATTAGTTAGAATACCTCTTTTGCTACATCTACAACAAGAAGTATTAATATGAAAAAAAATACATGGAGATTACCAGTGTGACACATTGGTCTAGTGGATAGGCAAACGCCTGGCATCTGGAAGGTATCGGGTTCGACTCCCAGCTTTTTTAGTGCTTTTTTTTTTATTAATTTTTTTAATTTTTTTTATAAATCTTTGAAAAATAAAAACTGATGTTAAACCCATTTTTATCTCACTCAAAGAGTGATAAAATAATTATTGTTGGCAGTAATGTTGATGTATGGGAAAGGGTTCCAAATCTCAATATGTCAATGGATTCCTCAAACAAAATTGAAGAAAGGGCCTATGGTGAGGGGGGAGCAGCTGAGTGTAGGAAAGAGTGTAAGGGAGCCCCTTTGGGGGTCTTTTTTTTTCCTTTTTTTTTGACACGGTCGTCACCTAGCTGGCGGTCGTCAGCGTAGCCAGTGGCCGGTAGCGTTAGCCCCAAAGCCATGTCCAATTTTTAAACTACATTACTTTCTTCCTTTTATTCACTCTGTACACTCCCATGCCTTCCTTTTCGAGTCTGTAAACAACTTTACAACATGAATTCAATGATGGGCAAGGTTTTACTTCTCATATGAGAGCGCCCTAACTTCGCGAGTTGATTCAAGCCCAATATGGCTAACAACTGGCCTGCATACCCGAGCAGAATCATTTTGTGCTCGACAAAGACACACAGCCTTGGGTAAAGAGGTCCAATATTATTAATTTTTTTAGTTTAATTTTTCATTGACAGTATACTATTAACTATCAGGAATATTGGATGCTCTGTTTCAAATACAGTCCAGATTGCCGCGCAATGAATTATCTCATGCTTCTTGTCCAAAAACCATATCTAACTGGTTTTTAAAACGGTATCATTTTAATTTCCATTTCCTCCTCAACAAAGGAGAAAATAACATTTGATACTCTTTCTTTAACAAGCGGCTCTCTGAATTAGTTAGAATACCTCTTTTGCTACATCTACAACAAGAAGTATTAATATGAAAAAAAATACATGGAGATTACAGTGTGACACATTGGTCTAGTGGATAGGCAAACGCCTGGCATCTGGAAGGTATCGGGTTCGACTCCCAGCTTTTTTAGTGCTTTTTTTTTTTTTTTTTTTTTTTTTTTTTTATAAATCTTTGAAAAATAAAAACTGATGTTAAACCCATTTTTATCTCACTCAAAGAGTGATAAAATAATTATTGTTGGCAGTAATGTTGATGTATGGGAAAGGGTTCCAAATCTCAATATGTCAATGGATTCCTCAAACAAAATTGAAGAAAGGGCCTATGGTGAGAGGGGGAGCAGCTGAGTGTAGGAAAGAGTGTAAGGGAGCCCCTTTGGGGGTCTTTTTTTTTCTTTTTTTTGACACGGTCGTCACCTAGCTGGCGGTCGTCAGCGTAGCCAGTGGCCGGTAGCGTTAGCCCCAAAGCCATGTCCAATTTTTAAACTACATTACTTTCTTCCTTTTATTCACTCTGTACACTCCCATGCCTTCCTTTTCGAGTCTGTAAACAACTTTACAACATGAATTCAATGATGGGCAAGGTTTTACTTCTCATATGAGAGCGCCCTAACTTCGCGAGTTGATTCAAGCCCAATATGTGCTAACAACTGGCCTGCATACCCGAGCAGAATCATTTTGTGCTCGACAAAGACACACAGCCTTGGGTAAAGAGGTCCAATATTATTAATTTTTTTAGTTATATTTTTTCATTGACAGTATACTATTAACTATCAGGAATATTGGATGCTCTGTTTCAAATACAGTCCAGATTGCCGCGCAATGAATTATCTCATGCTTCTTGTCCAAAAACCATATCTAACTGGTTTTTAAAACGGTATCATTTTAATTTCCATTTCCTCCTCAACAAAGGAGAAAATAACATTTGATACTCTTTCTTTAACAAGCGGCTCTCTGAATTAGTTAGAATACCTCTTTTGCTACATCTACAACAAGAAGTATTAATATGAAAAAAAATACATGGAGATTACCAGTGTGACACATTGGTCTAGTGGATAGGCAAACGCCTGGCATCTGGAAGGTATCGGGTTCGACTCCCAGCTTTTTTAGTGCTTTTTTTTTTTTTTTTTTTAATTTTTTTTTATAAATCTTTGAAAAATAAAAACTGATGTTAAACCCATTTTTATCTCACTCAAAGAGTGATAAAATAATTATTGTTGGCAGTAATGTTGATGTATGGGAAAGGGTTCCAAATCTCAATATGTCAATGGATTCCTCAAACAAAATTGAAGAAAGGGCCTATGGTGAGGGGGGAGCAGCTGAGTGTAGGAAAGAGTGTAAGGGAGCCCCTTGGGGGTCTTTTTTTTCTTCCTTTTTTTTGACACGGTCGTCACCTAGCTGGCGGTCGTCAGCGTAGCCAGTGGCCGGTAGCGTTAGCCCCAAAGCCATGTCCAATTTTTAAAACTACATTACTTTCTTCCCCTTTTATTTTCACTCTGTACACTCCCATGCCTTCTTTTCGAGTCTTTAACAAGAAGTATTTAATTGAAAAAAAATACATGGAGATTACCAGTGTGACACATTGGTCTAGTGGATAGGCAAACGCCTGGCATCTGGAAGGTATCGGGTTCGACTCCCAGCTTTTTTAGTGCTTTTTTTTTTTTTTTTTTTTTTATTTTTTTTATAAATCTTTGAAAAATAAAAACTGATGTTAAACCCATTTTTATCTCACTCAAAGAGTGATAAAATAATTATTGTTGGCAGTAATGTTGATGTATGGGAAAGGGTTCCAAATCTCAATATGTCAATGGATTCCTCAAACAAAATTGAAGAAAGGGCCTATGGTGAGGGGGGAGCAGCTGAGTGTAGGAAAGAGTGTAAGGGAGCCCCTTTGGGTGGTCTTTTTTTCTTCTTTTTTTGACACGGTCGTCACCTAGCTGGCGGTCGTCAGCGTAGCCAGTGGCCGGTAGCGTTAGCCCCAAAGCCATGTCCAATTATTAAACTACATTACTTTCTTCCTTTTATTCACTCTGTACACTCCCATGCCTTCCTTTTCGAGTCTGTAAACAACTTTACAACATGAATTCAATGATGGGCAAGGTTTTACTTCTCATATGAGAGCGCCCTAACTTCGCGAGTTGATTCAAGCCCAATATGTGCTAACAACTGGCCTGCATACCCGAGCAGAATCATTTTGTGCTCGACAAAGACACACAGCCTTGGGTAAAGAGGTCCAATATTATTAATTTTTTTAGTTATATTTTTTCATTGACAGTATACTATTAACTATCAGGAATATTGGATGCTCTGTTTCAAATACAGTCCAGATTGCCGCGCAATGAATTATCTCATGCTTCTTGTCCAAAAACCATATCTAACTGGTTTTTAAAACGGTATCATTTTAATTTCCATTTCCTCCTCAACAAAGGAGAAAATAACATTTGATACTCTTTCTTTAACAAGCGGCTCTCTGAATTAGTTAGAATACCTCTTTTGCTACATCTACAACAAGAAGTATTAATATGAAAAAAAATACATGGAGATTACCAGTGTGACACATTGGTCTAGTGGATAGGCAAACGCCTGGCATCTGGAAGGTATCGGGTTCGACTCCCAGCTTTTTTAGTGCTTTTTTTTTATTAATTTTTTTTAATTTTTTTTATAAATCTTTGAAAAATAAAAACTGATGTTAAACCCATTTTTATCTCACTCAAAGAGTGATAAAATAATTATTGTTGGCAGTAATGTTGATGTATGGGAAAGGGTTCCAAATCTCAATATGTCAATGGATTCCTCAAACAAAATTGAAGAAAGGGCCTATGGTGAGGGGGGAGCAGCTGAGTGTAGGAAAGAGTGTAAGGGAGCCCCTTTGGGGGTCTTTTTTTCCTTTTTTTTGACACGGTCGTCACCTAGCTGGCGGTCGTCAGCGTAGCCAGTGGCCGGTAGCGTTAGCCCCAAAGCCATGTCCAATTTTTAAACTACATTACTTTCTTCCTTTTATTCACTCTGTACACTCCCATGCCTTCCTTTTCGAGTCTGTAAACAACTTTACAACATGAATTCAATGATGGGCAAGGTTTTACTTCTCATATGAGAGCGCCCTAACTTCGCGAGTTGATTCAAGCCCAATATGGGCTAACAACTGGCCTGCATATCCGAGCAGAATCATTTTGTGCTCGACAAAGACACACAGCCTTGGGTAAAGAGGTCCAATATTATTATTTTTTTAGTTAATTTTTTCATTGACAGTATACTATTAACTATCAGGAATATTGGATGCTCTGTTTCAAATACAGTCCAGATTGCCGCGCAATGAATTATCTCATGCTTCTTGTCCAAAAACCATATCTAACTGGTTTTTAAAACGGTATCATTTTAATTTCCATTTCCTCCTCAACAAAGGAGAAAATAACATTTGATACTCTTTCTTTAACAAGCGGCTCTCTGAATTAGTTAGAATACCTCTTTTGCTACATCTACAACAAGAAGTATTAATATGAAAAAAAATACATGGAGATTACCAGTGTGACACATTGGTCTAGTGGATAGGCAAACGCCTGGCATCTGGAAGGTATCGGGTTCGACTCCCAGCTTTTTTAGTGCTTTTTTTTTTTTTTTTTTATTTTTTTTTTTATAAATCTTTGAAAAATAAAAACTGATGTTAAACCCATTTTTATCTCACTCAAAGAGTGATAAAATAATTATTGTTGGCAGTAATGTTGATGTATGGGAAAGGGTTCCAAATCTCAATATGTCAATGGATTCCTCAAACAAAATTGAAGAAAGGGCCTATGGTGAGGGGGGAGCAGCTGAGTGTAGGAAAGAGTGTAAGGGAGCCCCTTTGGGTGTCTTTTTTTCTTCTTTTTTTTGACACGGTCGTCACCTAGCTGGCGGTCGTCAGCGTAGCCAGTGGCCGGTAGCGTTAGCCCCAAAGCCATGTCCAATTATTAAACTACATTACTTTCTTCCTTTTATTCACTCTGTACACTCCCATGCCTTCCTTTTCGAGTCTGTAAACAACTTTACAACATGAATTCAATGATGGGCAAGGTTTTACTTCTCATATGAGAGCGCCCTAACTTCGCGAGTTGATTCAAGCCCAATATGGGCTAACAACTGGCCTGCATACCCGAGCAGAATCATTTTGTGCTCGACAAAGACACACAGCCTTGGGTAAAGAGGTCCAATATTATTAATTTTTTTAGTTATATTTTTTCATTGACAGTATACTATTAACTATCAGGAATATTGGATGCTCTGTTTCAAATACAGTCCAGATTGCCGCGCAATGAATTATCTCATGCTTCTTGTCCAAAAACCATATCTAACTGGTTTTTAAAACGGTATCATTTTAATTTCCATTTCCTCCTCAACAAAGGAGAAAATAACATTTGATACTCTTTCTTTAACAAGCGGCTCTCTGAATTAGTTAGAATACCTCTTTTGCTACATCTACAACAAGAAGTATTAATATGAAAAAAAATACATGGAGATTACCAGTGTGACACATTGGTCTAGTGGATAGGCAAACGCCTGGCATCTGGAAGGTATCGGGTTCGACTCCCAGCTTTTTTAGTGCTTTTTTTTTATTATTTTTTTTAATTTTTTTTATAAATCTTTGAAAAATAAAAACTGATGTTAAACCCATTTTTATCTCACTCAAAGAGTGATAAAATAATTATTGTTGGCAGTAATGTTGATGTATGGGAAAGGGTTCCAAATCTCAATATGTCAATGGATTCCTCAAACAAAATTGAAGAAAGGGCCTATGGTGAGGGGGGAGCAGCTGAGTGTAGGAAAGAGTGTAAGGGAGCCCCTTTGGGGGTCTTTTTTTCCTTTTTTTTGACACGGTCGTCACCTAGCTGGCGGTCGTCAGCGTAGCCAGTGGCCGGTAGCGTTAGCCCCAAAGCCATGTCCAATTTTTAAACTACATTACTTTCTTCCTTTTATTCACTCTGTACACTCCCATGCCTTCCTTTTCGAGTCTGTAAACAACTTTACAACATGAATTCAATGATGGGCAAGGTTTTACTTCTCATATGAGAGCGCCCTAACTTCGCGAGTTGATTCAAGCCCAATATGGGCTAACAACTGGCCTGCATATCCGAGCAGAATCATTTTGTGCTCGACAAAGACACACAGCCTTGGGTAAAGAGGTCCAATATTATTAATTTTTTTAGTTAATTTTTTCATTGACAGTATACTATTAACTATCAGGAATATTGGATGCTCTGTTTCAAATACAGTCCAGATTGCCGCGCAATGAATTATCTCATGCTTCTTGTCCAAAAACCATATCTAACTGGTTTTTAAAACGGTATCATTTTAATTTCCATTTCCTCCTCAACAAAGGAGAAAATAACATTTGATACTCTTTCTTTAACAAGCGGCTCTCTGAATTAGTTAGAATACCTCTTTTGCTACATCTACAACAAGAAGTATTAATATGAAAAAAAATACATGGAGATTACCAGTGTGACACATTGGTCTAGTGGATAGGCAAACGCCTGGCATCTGGAAGGTATCGGGTTCGACTCCCAGCTTTTTTAGTGCTTTTTTTTTTTTTTTTTTTTTTAATTTTTTTTTATAAATCTTTGAAAAATAAAAACTGATGTTAAACCCATTTTTATCTCACTCAAAGAGTGATAAAATAATTATTGTTGGCAGTAATGTTGATGTATGGGAAAGGGTTCCAAATCTCAATATGTCAATGGATTCCTCAAACAAAATTGAAGAAAGGGCCTATGGTGAGGGGGGAGCAGCTGAGTGTAGGAAAGAGTGTAAGGGAGCCCCTTTGGGGGTCTTTTTTTTTCTTTTTTTTGACACGGTCGTCACCTAGCTGGCGGTCGTCAGCGTAGCCAGTGGCCGGTAGCGTTAGCCCCAAAGCCATGTCCAATTTTTAAACTACATTACTTTCTTCCTTTTATTCACTCTGTACACTCCCATGCCTTCCTTTTCGAGTCTGTAAACAACTTTACAACATGAATTCAATGATGGGCAAGGTTTTACTTCTCATATGAGAGCGCCCTAACTTCGCGAGTTGATTCAAGCCCAATATGTGCTAACAACTGGCCTGCATACCCGAGCAGAATCATTTTGTGCTCGACAAAGACACACAGCCTTGGGTAAAGAGGTCCAATATTATTAATTTTTTTAGTTATATTTTTTCATTGACAGTATACTATTAACTATCAGGAATATTGGATGCTCTGTTTCAAATACAGTCCAGATTGCCGCGCAATGAATTATCTCATGCTTCTTGTCCAAAAACCATATCTAACTGGTTTTTAAAACGGTATCATTTTAATTTCCATTTCCTCCTCAACAAAGGAGAAAATAACATTTGATACTCTTTCTTTAACAAGCGGCTCTCTGAATTAGTTAGAATACCTCTTTTGCTACATCTACAACAAGAAGTATTAATATGAAAAAAAATACATGGAGATTACCAGTGTGACACATTGGTCTAGTGGATAGGCAAACGCCTGGCATCTGGAAGGTATCGGGTTCGACTCCCAGCTTTTTTAGTGCTTTTTTTTTTTTTTTTTTTTTTTTTTTTTTTATAAATCTTTGAAAAATAAAAACTGATGTTAAACCCATTTTTATCTCACTCAAAGAGTGATAAAATAATTATTGTTGGCAGTAATGTTGATGTATGGGAAAGGGTTCCAAATCTCAATATGTCAATGGATTCCTCAAACAAAATTGAAGAAAGGGCCTATGGTGAGGGGGGAGCAGCTGAGTGTAGGAAAGAGTGTAAGGGAGCCCCTTTCGGTGTCTTTTTTTCTTCTTTTTTTTGACACGGTCGTCACCTAGCTGGCGGTCGTCAGCGTAGCCAGTGGCCGGTAGCGTTAGCCCCAAAGCCATGTCCAATTATTAAACTACATTACTTTCTTCCTTTTATTCACTCTGTACACTCCCATGCCTTCCTTTTCGAGTCTGTAAACAACTTTACAACATGAATTCAATGATGGGCAAGGTTTTACTTCTCATATGAGAGCGCCCTAACTTCGCGAGTTGATTCAAGCCCAATATGTGCTAACAACTGGCCTGCATACCCGAGCAGAATCATTTTGTGCTCGACAAAGACACACAGCCTTGGGTAAAGAGGTCCAATATTATTAATTTTTTTAGTTATATTTTTTCATTGACAGTATACTATTAACTATCAGGAATATTGGATGCTCTGTTTCAAATACAGTCCAGATTGCCGCGCAATGAATTATCTCATGCTTCTTGTCCAAAAACCATATCTAACTGGTTTTTAAAACGGTATCATTTTAATTTCCATTTCCTCCTCAACAAAGGAGAAAATAACATTTGATACTCTTTCTTTAACAAGCGGCTCTCTGAATTAGTTAGAATACCTCTTTTGCTACATCTACAACAAGAAGTATTAATATGAAAAAAATACATGGAGATTACCAGTGTGACACATTGGTCTAGTGGATAGGCAAACGCCTGGCATCTGGAAGGTATCGGGTTCGACTCCCAGCTTTTTTAGTGCTTTTTTTTTATTAATTTTTTTAATTTTTTTTATAAATCTTTGAAAAATAAAAACTGATGTTAAACCCATTTTTATCTCACTCAAAGAGTGATAAAATAATTATTGTTGGCAGTAATGTTGATGTATGGGAAAGGGTTCCAAATCTCAATATGTCAATGGATTCCTCAAACAAAATTGAAGAAAGGGCCTATGGTGAGGGGGGAGCAGCTGAGTGTAGGAAAGAGTGTAAGGGAGCCCCTTTGGGGGTCTTTTTTTCCTTTTTTTTGACACGGTCGTCACCTAGCTGGCGGTCGTCAGCGTAGCCAGTGGCCGGTAGCGTTAGCCCCAAAGCCATGTCCAATTTTTAAACTACATTACTTTCTTCCTTTTATTCACTCTGTACACTCCCATGCCTTCCTTTTCGAGTCTGTAAACAACTTTACAACATGAATTCAATGATGGGCAAGGTTTTACTTCTCATACAGTACACGCCGAAAATCTCCGCAACACGATTTACACGATTCAAAATTTACACGATTCGACTGCTCGCGGGAATCGTGTAACCATTTATTTTTACACGATTCGTTTTTTGCCAATGAAGCGAAATTTGAATCGTGTAAACGTGTAATCGTGTAAAATTACACGATTCCTCAATTCAGGTCGAATCGTGTAATCGTGTAATCTGCCCGCCGAAAATCTCCGCAACACGATTACACGATTCAAAATTTACACGATTCGATTGCTCGCTGGAATTGTGTTACAATTTATTTTCAGTGGTGATGGTGAGCAGGTTAAGGACGTCTAGTTCAGTAAAAGCAAGAAGTTACTTCTTGGTTGAACGAGGACAACGTGGACGATACGAGGGGATAGCGAAGATTACGCTTTCTTTCTCTTGTATATATTTTTAATTGCAGTGTCTTGTCTCTAGTTTTATTATAGAATGTTTGAAATTTAAAAAATCAGTCCACTTCCCGAAAAGCACTCTCGGATTTAATCCTCGGTGAGAAAAAAGAAAAAAGCGATGAACGACGAAGGAAGGGGGGAATTTTGTTATTCCTAAATTGTAAATAAGTAAAAATGATTACAAAATGTAAAGGAGGGCTAACATAATTAAGTATGTTGTGATACTCTTACATTACAAGGCTGTACCAATTAGAATTACGGTTCACCAGCTCATTCGTTACTATGAATATCGTTATACTCTTTTTTATTCAATCATTATCCATTTTACAAACCTGGTTTGTAAAAACGCGTCATATGACGCACGAAAACCAAGGTTTGTCGACAAACCTCCTTTGTAAATTCGGGCCTTAGACTTTGATCACTTATTGCTTTTTTAGCGTTCCTCATTTTCGTAAATTACCTTTTACAACATTGCATTATTCAGCTATATGTATAAAGAGCTACGGTCAAGGCTTAAGGGCACACTTCCTGTCACATACACAAGAAGCTTACTCTGAATGTGGCCTGCCATTGACCCTCGCCGGGACAAAGGCCGTTGCCCTAGCTACAGGCAGAGATCCTTACATAATACCTATTGTTCAGGGGGTTCCCCTTGAACATAGGATCCCCCTGAACAATAGGTATTACATGTACGTAAGTATGTAAGCCACTGGCTACAGAGTGTAGGGAACAGTTGCAAGCCGAGAATGAAGAGAATAATAAGTGAATGGCCAACTGTCTTTGAGTTACGTTTAGCTAGCGGCATAGTGTCCCCCCACTTTTTCAAGTTCCCCCAAAGTGCCCCTTTGTATGTAGGAAAAGTACCTATTTTACTTTGACAAGTGTCCCTATTAATTTGTAAGTGCCCCTTCCCCTTTTCAACTCTGATAAGTGCTACTTTTCTTTTGACACACACCCCTTTTCCTTCGACGAGTTCCTATTTTCCTTTACAATAAGTGTCCATTTTCCATTCTCGTTAGTGTCCTTTTAATCTCTAGTAAGTATCCCTCTTTAAGTACGAGAAGTGCCCCTCTTCACTTTTGATAAATGCCCCCATCAACTCCGATAAATGCCCCTATTAAAATCTGATCGGTGCCCCTTTTCTTTCAACTAAAGCTTTTTTTTATCTCTCTCTCTCTCTCTCACTCTCTCTCTTTCTTTCAATATCTTTCTATTCCCCCATATCTTTCTCGCCTCTCTTTCCCTCATTATGTTCCCCTCTTACCTTATTAATTTGTCTCTTTTCCTCTCCGTTTCAAAGCCTTCTCATTTCTGTTAATTTTACTAGGTTTCGCCCTTCTTTTTTATCACTCTATTTCACTCTTTCTTTTCTTCCGGTCAACTTTTTAGTTTTCCCTTTTTTCTCTCTTTTTTTCTGTTTATCTTTATCGTGCCTTTCAACCCTCATTTTCCTTTTATATGTTCCCTTCTCCTCGTAGCTATCTTTTTTCCTTTACTATTTCATCTATCATGTCTTCCTGTTTCTGACGTTTTCCTACCTTGTCTCACGGATTAGTATACGATACATGTTGAAAGTGCTGAGGTTTATACACGAATATAAATTACAGTAATTAACTGATGTACACTGAAGGTAAGTTGTGTATAAAGCAATTCGTGTCAGCAGGATAAGATTTAACGATTGTTGCAGCTTGTCGCATCGTTCTACCAATGCCCTTATAACCCTAATAACTATTTACACGATTACACGATTCAGAGCGACATTCTTCAATCGTGTATATTTACACGATTACACAGTTACACGATTGTTGCATCTGGTCGAATCATCCGACCAATGCACTTAACTATTTACACGATTACACGATTCAGAGCGACATTCTTCAATCGTGTAAATTTACACGATTACACAGTTACACGATTCAGGTGAATCGTGTAAACCGTGTAATCCTAAAAAAATATCGTGTAATCGTGTTGCGGAGATTTTCGGCGTGTACTGTATGAGAGCGCCCTAACTTCGCGAGTTGATTCAAGCCCAATATGGGCTAACAACTGGCCTGCATATCCGAGCAGAATCATTTTGTGCTCGACAAAGACACACAGCCTTGGGTAAAGAGGTCCAATATTATTAATTTTTTTAGTTAATTTTTTCATTGACAGTATACTATTAACTATCAGGAATATTGGATGCTCTGTTTCAAATACAGTCCAGATTGCCGCGCAATGAATTATCTCATGCTTCTTGTCCAAAAACCATATCTAACTGGTTTTTAAAACGGTATCATTTTAATTTCCATTTCCTCCTCAACAAAGGAGAAAATAACATTTGATACTCTTTCTTTAACAAGCGGCTCTCTGAATTAGTTAGAATACCTCTTTTGCTACATCTACAACAAGAAGTATTAATATGAAAAAAAATACATGGAGATTACCAGTGTGACACATTGGTCTAGTGGATAGGCAAACGCCTGGCATCTGGAAGGTATCGGGTTCGACTCCCAGCTTTTTTAGTGCTTTTTTTTTATTAATTTTTTTAATTTTTTTTATAAATCTTTGAAAAATAAAAACTGATGTTAAACCCATTTTTATCTCACTCAAAGAGTGATAAAATAATTATTGTTGGCAGTAATGTTGATGTATGGGAAAGGGTTCCAAATCTCAATATGTCAATGGATTCCTCAAACAAAATTGAAGAAAGGGCCTATGGTGAGGGGGGAGCAGCTGAGTGTAGGAAAGAGTGTAAGGGAGCCCCTTTGGGGGTCTTTTTTTTCCTTTTTTTTGACACGGTCGTCACCTAGCTGGCGGTCGTCAGCGTAGCCAGTGGCCGGTAGCGTTAGCCCCAAAGCCATGTCCAATTTTTAAACTACATTACTTTCTTCCTTTTATTCACTCTGTACACTCCCATGCCTTCCTTTTCGAGTCTGTAAACAACTTTACAACATGAATTCAATGATGGGCAAGGTTTTACTTCTCATATGAGAGCGCCCTAACTTCGCGAGTTGATTCAAGCCCAATATGGGCTAACAACTGGCCTGCATATCCGAGCAGAATCATTTTGTGCTCGACAAAGACACACAGCCTTGGGTAAAGAGGTCCAATATTATTAATTTTTTTAGTTAATTTTTTCATTGACAGTATACTATTAACTATCAGGAATATTGGATGCTCTGTTTCAAATACAGTCCAGATTGCCGCGCAATGAATTATCTCATGCTTCTTGTCCAAAAACCATATCTAACTGGTTTTTAAAACGGTATCATTTTAATTTCCATTTCCTCCTCAACAAAGGAGAAAATAACATTTGATACTCTTTCTTTAACAAGCGGCTCTCTGAATTAGTTAGAATACCTCTTTTGCTACATCTACAACAAGAAGTATTAATATGAAAAAAAATACATGGAGATTACCAGTGTGACACATTGGTCTAGTGGATAGGCAAACGCCTGGCATCTGGAAGGTATCGGGTTCGACTCCCAGCTTTTTTAGTGCTTTTTTTTTTTTTTTTTTTAATTTTTTTTATAAATCTTTGAAAAATAAAAACTGATGTTAAACCCATTTTTATCTCACTCAAAGAGTGATAAAATAATTATTGTTGGCAGTAATGTTGATGTATGGGAAAGGGTTCCAAATCTCAATATGTCAATGGATTCCTCAAACAAAATTGAAGAAAGGGCCTATGGTGAGGGGGGAGCAGCTGAGTGTAGGAAAGAGTGTAAGGGAGCCCCTTTGGGGGTCTTTTTTTTTCTTTTTTTTGACACGGTCGTCACCTAGCTGGCGGTCGTCAGCGTAGCCAGTGGCCGGTAGCGTTAGCCCCAAAGCCATGTCCAATTTTTAAACTACATTACTTTCTTCCTTTTATTCACTCTGTACACTCCCATGCCTTCCTTTTCGAGTCTGTAAACAATTTTACAACATGAATTCAATGATGGGCAAGGTTTTACTTCTCATATGAGAGCGCCCTAACTTCGCGAGTTGATTCAAGCCCAATATGTGCTAACAACTGGCCTGCATACCCGAGCAGAATCATTTTGTGCTCGACAAAGACACACAGCCTTGGGTAAAGAGGTCCAATATTATTAATTTTTTTAGTTATATTTTTTCATTGACAGTATACTATTAACTATCAGGAATATTGGATGCTCTGTTTCAAATACAGTCCAGATTGCCGCGCAATGAATTATCTCATGCTTCTTGTCCAAAAACCATATCTAACTGGTTTTTAAAACGGTATCATTTTAATTTCCATTTCCTCCTCAACAAAGGAGAAAATAACATTTGATACTCTTTCTTTAACAAGCGGCTCTCTGAATTAGTTAGAATACCTCTTTTGCTACATCTACAACAAGAAGTATTAATATGAAAAAAAATACATGGAGATTACCAGTGTGACACATTGGTCTAGTGGATAGGCAAACGCCTGGCATCTGGAAGGTATCGGGTTCGACTCCCAGCTTTTTTAGTGCTTTTTTTTTTTTTTTTTTAATTTTTTTTATAAATCTTTGAAAAATAAAAACTGATGTTAAACCCATTTTTATCTCACTCAAAGAGTGATAAAATAATTATTGTTGGCAGTAATGTTGATGTATGGGAAAGGGTTCCAAATCTCAATATGTCAATGGATTCCTCAAACAAAATTGAAGAAAGGGCCTATGGTGAGGGGGGAGCAGCTGAGTGTAGGAAAGAGTGTAAGGGAGCCCCTTTGGGGGTCTTTTTTTTTCTTTTTTTTGACACGGTCGTCACCTAGCTGGCGGTCGTCAGCGTAGCCAGTGGCCGGTAGCGTTAGCCCCAAAGCCATGTCCAATTTTTAAACTACATTACTTTCTTCCTTTTATTCACTCTGTACACTCCCATGCCTTCCTTTTCGAGTCTGTAAACAATTTTACAACATGAATTCAATGATGGGCAAGGTTTTACTTCTCATATGAGAGCGCCCTAACTTCGCGAGTTGATTCAAGCCCAATATGTGCTAACAACTGGCCTGCATACCCGAGCAGAATCATTTTGTGCTCGACAAAGACACACAGCCTTGGGTAAAGAGGTCCAATATTATTAATTTTTTTAGTTATATTTTTTCATTGACAGTATACTATTAACTATCAGGAATATTGGATGCTCTGTTTCAAATACAGTCCAGATTGCCGCGCAATGAATTATCTCATGCTTCTTGTCCAAAAACCATATCTAACTGGTTTTTAAAACGGTATCATTTTAATTTCCATTTCCTCCTCAACAAAGGAGAAAATAACATTTGATACTCTTTCTTTAACAAGCGGCTCTCTGAATTAGTTAGAATACCTCTTTTGCTACATCTACAACAAGAAGTATTAATATGAAAAAAAATACATGGAGATTACCAGTGTGACACATTGGTCTAGTGGATAGGCAAACGCCTGGCATCTGGAAGGTATCGGGTTCGACTCCCAGCTTTTTTAGTGCTTTTTTTTTTTTTTTTTTTTTTTTTTTTTTATAAATCTTTGAAAAATAAAAACTGATGTTAAACCCATTTTTATCTCACTCAAAGAGTGATAAAATAATTATTGTTGGCAGTAATGTTGATGTATGGGAAAGGGTTCCAAATCTCAATATGTCAATGGATTCCTCAAACAAAATTGAAGAAAGGGCCTATGGTGAGGGGGGAGCAGCTGAGTGTAGGAAAGAGTGTAAGGGAGCCCCTTTGGGTCTTTTTTTTCTTCTTTTTTTTGACACGGTCGTCACCTAGCTGGCGGTCGTCAGCGTAGCCAGTGGCCGGTAGCGTTAGCCCCAAAGCCATGTCCAATTATTAAACTACATTACTTTCTTCCTTTTATTCACTCTGTACACTCCCATGCCTTCCTTTTCGAGTCTGTAAACAACTTTACAACATGAATTCAATGATGGGCAAGGTTTTACTTCTCATATGAGAGCGCCCTAACTTCGCGAGTTGATTCAAGCCCAATATGTGCTAACAACTGGCCTGCATACCCGAGCAGAATCATTTTGTGCTCGACAAAGACACACAGCCTTGGGTAAAGAGGTCCAATATTATTAATTTTTTTAGTTATATTTTTTCATTGACAGTATACTATTAACTATCAGGAATATTGGATGCTCTGTTTCAAATACAGTCCAGATTGCCGCGCAATGAATTATCTCATGCTTCTTGTCCAAAAACCATATCTAACTGGTTTTTAAAACGGTATCATTTTAATTTCCATTTCCTCCTCAACAAAGGAGAAAATAACATTTGATACTCTTTCTTTAACAAGCGGCTCTCTGAATTAGTTAGAATACCTCTTTTGCTACATCTACAACAAGAAGTATTAATATGAAAAAAAATACATGGAGATTACCAGTGTGACACATTGGTCTAGTGGATAGGCAAACGCCTGGCATCTGGAAGGTATCGGGTTCGACTCCCAGCTTTTTTAGTGCTTTTTTTTTATTAATTTTTTTTATTTTTTTTATAAATCTTTGAAAAATAAAAACTGATGTTAAACCCATTTTTATCTCACTCAAAGAGTGATAAAATAATTATTGTTGGCAGTAATGTTGATGTATGGGAAAGGGTTCCAAATCTCAATATGTCAATGGATTCCTCAAACAAAATTGAAGAAAGGGCCTATGGTGAGGGGGGAGCAGCTGAGTGTAGGAAAGAGTGTAAGGGAGCCCCTTTGGGGGTCTTTTTTTTCCTTTTTTTTGACACGGTCGTCACCTAGCTGGCGGTCGTCAGCGTAGCCAGTGGCCGGTAGCGTTAGCCCCAAAGCCATGTCCAATTTTTAAACTACATTACTTTCTTCCTTTTATTCACTCTGTACACTCCCATGCCTTCCTTTTCGAGTCTGTAAACAACTTTACAACATGAATTCAATGATGGGCAAGGTTTTACTTCTCATATGAGAGCGCCCTAACTTCGCGAGTTGATTCAAGCCCAATATGGGCTAACAACTGGCCTGCATATCCGAGCAGAATCATTTTGTGCTCGACAAAGACACACAGCCTTGGGTAAAGAGGTCCAATATTATTAATTTTTTTAGTTAATTTTTTCATTGACAGTATACTATTAACTATCAGGAATATTGGATGCTCTGTTTCAAATACAGTCCAGATTGCCGCGCAATGAATTATCTCATGCTTCTTGTCCAAAAACCATATCTAACTGGTTTTTAAAACGGTATCATTTTAATTTCCATTTCCTCCTCAACAAAGGAGAAAATAACATTTGATACTCTTTCTTTAACAAGCGGCTCTCTGAATTAGTTAGAATACCTCTTTTGCTACATCTACAACAAGAAGTATTAATATGAAAAAAATACATGGAGATTACCAGTGTGACACATTGGTCTAGTGGATAGGCAAACGCCTGGCATCTGGAAGGTATCGGGTTCGACTCCCAGCTTTTTTAGTGCTTTTTTTTTTTTTTTTTTTTTTTTTTTTTTATAAATCTTTGAAAAATAAAAACTGATGTTAAACCCATTTTTATCTCACTCAAAGAGTGATAAAATAATTATTGTTGGCAGTAATGTTGATGTATGGGAAAGGGTTCCAAATCTCAATATGTCAATGGATTCCTCAAACAAAATTGAAGAAAGGGCCTATGGTGAGGGGGGAGCAGCTGAGTGTAGGAAAGAGTGTAAGGGAGCCCCTTTGGGGGTCTTTTTTTTTCTTTTTTTTGACACGGTCGTCACCTAGCTGGCGGTCGTCAGCGTAGCCAGTGGCCGGTAGCGTTAGCCCCAAAGCCATGTCCAATTATTAAACTACATTACTTTCTTCCTTTTATTCACTCTGTACACTCCCATGCCTTCCTTTTCGAGTCTGTAAACAACTTTACAACATGAATTCAATGATGGGCAAGGTTTTACTTCTCATATGAGAGCGCCCTAACTTCGCGAGTTGATTCAAGCCCAATATGTGCTAACAACTGGCCTGCATACCCGAGCAGAATCATTTTGTGCTCGACAAAGACACACAGCCTTGGGTAAAGAGGTCCAATATTATTAATTTTTTTAGTTATATTTTTTCATTGACAGTATACTATTAACTATCAGGAATATTGGATGCTCTGTTTCAAATACAGTCCAGATTGCCGCGCAATGAATTATCTCATGCTTCTTGTCCAAAAACCATATCTAACTGGTTTTTAAAACGGTATCATTTTAATTTCCATTTCCTCCTCAACAAAGGAGAAAATAACATTTGATACTCTTTCTTTAACAAGCGGCTCTCTGAATTAGTTAGAATACCTCTTTTGCTACATCTACAACAAGAAGTATTAATATGAAAAAAAATACATGGAGATTACCAGTGTGACACATTGGTCTAGTGGATAGGCAAACGCCTGGCATCTGGAAGGTATCGGGTTCGACTCCCAGCTTTTTTAGTGCTTTTTTTTTATTAATTTTTTTATTTTTTTTTATAAATCTTTGAAAAATAAAAACTGATGTTAAACCCATTTTTATCTCACTCAAAGAGTGATAAAATAATTATTGTTGGCAGTAATGTTGATGTATGGGAAAGGGTTCCAAATCTCAATATGTCAATGGATTCCTCAAACAAAATTGAAGAAAGGGCCTATGGTGAGGGGGGAGCAGCTGAGTGTAGGAAAGAGTGTAAGGGAGCCCCTTTGGGGGTCTTTTTTTTCCTTTTTTTTGACACGGTCGTCACCTAGCTGGCGGTCGTCAGCGTAGCCAGTGGCCGGTAGCGTTAGCCCCAAAGCCATGTCCAATTTTTAAACTACATTACTTTCTTCCTTTTATTCACTCTGTACACTCCCATGCCTTCCTTTTCGAGTCTGTAAACAACTTTACAACATGAATTCAATGATGGGCAAGGTTTTACTTCTCATATGAGAGCGCCCTAACTTCGCGAGTTGATTCAAGCCCAATATGGGCTAACAACTGGCCTGCATATCCGAGCAGAATCATTTTGTGCTCGACAAAGACACACAGCCTTGGGTAAAGAGGTCCAATATTATTAATTTTTTTAGTTATTTTTTTTCATTGACAGTATACTATTAACTATCAGGAATATTGGATGCTCTGTTTCAAATACAGTCCAGATTGCCGCGCAATGAATTATCTCATGCTTCTTGTCCAAAAACCATATCTAACTGGTTTTTAAAACGGTATCATTTTAATTTCCATTTCCTCCTCAACAAAGGAGAAAATAACATTTGATACTCTTTCTTTAACAAGCGGCTCTCTGAATTAGTTAGAATACCTCTTTTGCTACATCTACAACAAGAAGTATTAATATGAAAAAAAATACATGGAGATTACCAGTGTGACACATTGGTCTAGTGGATAGGCAAACGCCTGGCATCTGGAAGGTATCGGGTTCGACTCCCAGCTTTTTTAGTGCTTTTTTTTTTTTTTTTTTTTAATTTTTTTTTATAAATCTTTGAAAAATAAAAACTGATGTTAAACCCATTTTTATCTCACTCAAAGAGTGATAAAATAATTATTGTTGGCAGTAATGTTGATGTATGGGAAAGGGTTCCAAATCTCAATATGTCAATGGATTCCTCAAACAAAATTGAAGAAAGGGCCTATGGTGAGGGGGGAGCAGCTGAGTGTAGGAAAGAGTGTAAGGGAGCCCCTTTGGGGGTCTTTTTTTTCTTTTTTTTGACACGGTCGTCACCTAGCTGGCGGTCGTCAGCGTAGCCAGTGGCCGGTAGCGTTAGCCCCAAAGCCATGTCCAATTTTTAAACTACATTACTTTCTTCCTTTTATTCACTCTGTACACTCCCATGCCTTCCTTTTCGAGTCTGTAAACAACTTTACAACATGAATTCAATGATGGGCAAGGTTTTACTTCTCATATGAGAGCGCCCTAACTTCGCGAGTTGATTCAAGCCCAATATGTGCTAACAACTGGCCTGCATACCCGAGCAGAATCATTTTGTGCTCGACAAAGACACACAGCCTTGGGTAAAGAGGTCCAATATTATTAATTTTTTTAGTTATATTTTTTCATTGACAGTATACTATTAACTATCAGGAATATTGGATGCTCTGTTTCAAATACAGTCCAGATTGCCGCGCAATGAATTATCTCATGCTTCTTGTCCAAAAACCATATCTAACTGGTTTTTAAAACGGTATCATTTTAATTTCCATTTCCTCCTCAACAAAGGAGAAAATAACATTTGATACTCTTTCTTTAACAAGCGGCTCTCTGAATTAGTTAGAATACCTCTTTTGCTACATCTACAACAAGAAGTATTAATATGAAAAAAAATACATGGAGATTACCAGTGTGACACATTGGTCTAGTGGATAGGCAAACGCCTGGCATCTGGAAGGTATCGGGTTCGACTCCCAGCTTTTTTAGTGCTTTTTTTTTTTTTTTTTTTTTTTTTTTTTATAAATCTTTGAAAAATAAAAACTGATGTTAAACCCATTTTTATCTCACTCAAAGAGTGATAAAATAATTATTGTTGGCAGTAATGTTGATGTATGGGAAAGGGTTCCAAATCTCAATATGTCAATGGATTCCTCAAACAAAATTGAAGAAAGGGCCTATGGTGAGGGGGGAGCAGCTGAGTGTAGGAAAGAGTGTAAGGGAGCCCCTTTGGGTGTCTTTTTTTTTTCTTTTTTTTGACACGGTCGTCACCTAGCTGGCGGTCGTCAGCGTAGCCAGTGGCCGGTAGCGTTAGCCCCAAAGCCATGTCCAATTATTAAACTACATTACTTTCTTCCTTTTATTCACTCTGTACACTCCCATGCCTTCCTTTTCGAGTCTGTAAACAACTTTACAACATGAATTCAATGATGGGCAAGGTTTTACTTCTCATATGAGAGCGCCCTAACTTCGCGAGTTGATTCAAGCCCAATATGTGCTAACAACTGGCCTGCATACCCGAGCAGAATCATTTTGTGCTCGACAAAGACACACAGCCTTGGGTAAAGAGGTCCAATATTATTAATTTTTTTAGTTATATTTTTTCATTGACAGTATACTATTAACTATCAGGAATATTGGATGCTCTGTTTCAAATACAGTCCAGATTGCCGCGCAATGAATTATCTCATGCTTCTTGTCCAAAAACCATATCTAACTGGTTTTTAAAACGGTATCATTTTAATTTCCATTTCCTCCTCAACAAAGGAGAAAATAACATTTGATACTCTTTCTTTAACAAGCGGCTCTCTGAATTAGTTAGAATACCTCTTTTGCTACATCTACAACAAGAAGTATTAATATGAAAAAAAATACATGGAGATTACCAGTGTGACACATTGGTCTAGTGGATAGGCAAACGCCTGGCATCTGGAAGGTATCGGGTTCGACTCCCAGCTTTTTTAGTGCTTTTTTTTTATTAATTTTTTTAATTTTTTTTATAAATCTTTGAAAAATAAAAACTGATGTTAAACCCATTTTTATCTCACTCAAAGAGTGATAAAATAATTATTGTTGGCAGTAATGTTGATGTATGGGAAAGGGTTCCAAATCTCAATATGTCAATGGATTCCTCAAACAAAATTGAAGAAAGGGCCTATGGTGAGGGGGAGCAGCTGAGTGTAGGAAAGAGTGTAAGGGAGCCCCTTTGGGGGTCTTTTTTTCCTTTTTTTTGACACGGTCGTCACCTAGCTGGCGGTCGTCAGCGTAGCCAGTGGCCGGTAGCGTTAGCCCCAAAGCCATGTCCAATTTTTAAACTACATTACTTTCTTCCTTTTATTCACTCTGTACACTCCCATGCCTTCCTTTTCGAGTCTGTAAACAACTTTACAACATGAATTCAATGATGGGCAAGGTTTTACTTCTCATACAGTACACGCCGAAAATCTCCGCAACACGATTTACACGATTCAAAATTTACACGATTCGACTGCTCGCGGGAATCGTGTAACCATTTATTTTTACACGATTCGTTTTTTGCCAATGAAGCGAAATTTGAATCGTGTAAACGTGTAATCGTGTAAAATTACACGATTCCTCAATTCAGGTCGAATCGTGTAATCGTGTAATCTGCCCGCCGAAAATCTCCGCAACACGATTACACGATTCAAAATTTACACGATTCGATTGCTCGCTGGAATTGTGTTACAATTTATTTTCAGTGGTGATGGTGAGCAGGTTAAGGACGTCTAGTTCAGTAAAAGCAAGAAGTTACTTCTTGGTTGAACGAGGACAACGTGGACGATACGAGGGGATAGCGAAGATTACGCTTTCTTTCTCTTGTATATATTTTTAATTGCAGTGTCTTGTCTCTAGTTTTATTATAGAATGTTTGAAATTTAAAAAAATCAGTCCACTTCCCGAAAAGCACTCTCGGATTTAATCCTCGGTGAGAAAAAGAAAAAAGCGATGAACGACGAAGGAAGGGGGGAATTTTGTTATTCCTAATTGTAAATAAGTAAAAATGATTACAAAATGTAAAGGAGGGCTAACATAATTAAGTATGTTGTGATACTCTTACATTACAAGGCTGTACCAATTAGAATTACGGTTCACCAGCTCATTCGTTACTATGAATATCGTTATACTCTTTTTTATTCAATCATTATCCATTTTACAAACCTGGTTTGTAAAAACGCGTCATATGACGCACGAAAACCAAGGTTTGTCGACAAACCTCCTTTGTAAATTCGGGCCTTAGACTTTGATCACTTATTGCTTTTTTAGCGTTCCTCATTTTCGTAAATTACCTTTTACAACATTGCATTATTCAGCTATATGTATAAAGAGCTACGGTCAAGGCTTAAGGGCACACTTCCTGTCACATACACAAGAAGCTTACTCTGAATGTGGCCTGCCATTGACCCTCGCCGGGGACAAAGGCCGTTGCCCTAGCTACAGGCGAGATCCTTACATAATACCTATTGTTCAGGGGGTTCCCCTTGAACATAGGATCCCCCTGAACAATAGGTATTACATGTACGTAAGTATGTAAGCCACTGGCTACAGAGTGTAGGGAACAGTTGCAAGCCGAGAATGAAGAGAATAATAAGTGAATGGCCAACTGTCTTTGAGTTACGTTTAGCTAGCGGCATAGTGTCCCCCCACTTTTTCAAGTTCCCCCAAAGTGCCCCTTTGTATGTAGGAAAAGTACCTATTTTACTTTGACAAGTGTCCCTATTAATTTGTAAGTGCCCCTTCCCCTTTTCAACTCTGATAAGTGCTACTTTTCTTTTGACACACACCCCTTTTCCTTCGACGAGTTCCTATTTTCCTTTACAATAAGTGTCCATTTTCCATTCTCGTTAGTGTCCTTTTAATCTCTAGTAAGTATCCCTCTTTAAGTACGAGAAGTGCCCCTCTTCACTTTTGATAAATGCCCCCATCAACTCCGATAAATGCCCCTATTAAAATCTGATCGGTGCCCCTTTTCTTTCAACTAAAGCTTTTTTTTATCTCTCTCTCTCTCTCTCACTCTCTCTCTTTCTTTCAATATCTTTCTATTCCCCCATATCTTTCTCGCCTCTCTTTCCCTCATTATGTTCCCCTCTTACCTTATTAATTTGTCTCTTTTCCTCTCCGTTTCAAAGCCTTCTCATTTCTGTTAATTTTACTAGGTTTCGCCCTTCTTTTTTATCACTCTATTTCACTCTTTCTTTTCTTCCGGTCAACTTTTTAGTTTTCCCTTTTTTCTCTCTTTTTTTCTGTTTATCTTTATCGTGCCTTTCAACCCTCATTTTCCTTTTATATGTTCCCTTCTCCTCGTAGCTATCTTTTTTCCTTTACTATTTCATCTATCATGTCTTCCTGTTTCTGACGTTTTCCTACCTTGTCTCACGGATTAGTATACGATACATGTTGAAAGTGCTGAGGTTTATACACGAATATAAATTACAGTAATTAACTGATGTACACTGAAGGTAAGTTGTGTATAAAGCAATTCGTGTCAGCAGGATAAGATTTAACGATTGTTGCAGCTTGTCGCATCGTTCTACCAATGCCCTTATAACCCTAATAACTATTTACACGATTACACGATTCAGAGCGACATTCTTCAATCGTGTATATTTACACGATTACACAGTTACACGATTGTTGCATCTGGTCGAATCATCCGACCAATGCACTTAACTATTTACACGATTAAACTATTCAGAGCGACATTCTTCAATCGTGTAAATTTACACGATTACACAGTTACACGATTCAGGTGAATCGTGTAAACCGTGTATCCTAAAAAATATCGTGTAATCGTGTTGCGGAGATTTTCGGCGTGTACTGTATGAGAGCGCCCTAACTTCGCGAGTTGATTCAAGCCCAATATGGGCTAACAACTGGCCTGCATATCCGAGCAGAATCATTTTGTGCTCGACAAAGACACACAGCCTTGGGTAAAGAGGTCCAATATTATTAATTTTTTTAGTTATATTTTTCATTGACAGTATACTATTAACTATCAGGAATATTGGATGCTCTGTTTCAAATACAGTCCAGATTGCCGCGCAATGAATTATCTCATGCTTCTTGTCCAAAAACCATATCTAACTGGTTTTTAAAACGGTATCATTTTAATTTCCATTTCCTCCTCAACAAAGGAGAAAATAACATTTGATACTCTTTCTTTAACAAGCGGCTCTCTGAATTAGTTAGAATACCTCTTTTGCTACATCTACAACAAGAAGTATTAATATGAAAAAAATACATGGAGATTACCAGTGTGACACATTGGTCTAGTGGATAGGCAAACGCCTGGCATCTGGAAGGTATCGGGTTCGACTCCCAGCTTTTTTAGTGCTTTTTTTTTATTAATTTTTTTAATTTTTTTTATAAATCTTTGAAAAATAAAAACTGATGTTAAACCCATTTTTATCTCACTCAAAGAGTGATAAAATAATTATTGTTGGCAGTAATGTTGATGTATGGGAAAGGGTTCCAAATCTCAATATGTCAATGGATTCCTCAAACAAAATTGAAGAAAGGGCCTATGGTGAGGGGGGAGCAGCTGAGTGTAGGAAAGAGTGTAAGGGAGCCCCTTTGGGGGTCTTTTTTTCCTTTTTTTTGACACGGTCGTCACCTAGCTGGCGGTCGTCAGCGTAGCCAGTGGCCGGTAGCGTTAGCCCCAAAGCCATGTCCAATTTTTAAACTACATTACTTTCTTCCTTTTATTCACTCTGTACACTCCCATGCCTTCCTTTTCGAGTCTGTAAACAACTTTACAACATGAATTCAATGATGGGCAAGGTTTTACTTCTCATATGAGAGCGCCCTAACTTCGCGAGTTGATTCAAGCCCAATATGGGCTAACAACTGGCCTGCATACCCGAGCAGAATCATTTTGTGCTCGACAAAGACACACAGCCTTGGGTAAAGAGGTCCAATATTATTAATTTTTTTAGTTATATTTTTTCATTGACAGTATACTATTAACTATCAGGAATATTGGATGCTCTGTTTCAAATACAGTCCAGATTGCCGCGCAATGAATTATCTCATGCTTCTTGTCCAAAAACCATATCTAACTGGTTTTTAAAACGGTATCATTTTAATTTCCATTTCCTCCTCAACAAAGGAGAAAATAACATTTGATACTCTTTCTTTAACAAGCGGCTCTCTGAATTAGTTAGAATACCTCTTTTGCTACATCTACAACAAGAAGTATTAATATGAAAAAAAATACATGGAGATTACCAGTGTGACACATTGGTCTAGTGGATAGGCAAACGCCTGGCATCTGGAAGGTATCGGGTTCGACTCCCAGCTTTTTTAGTGCTTTTTTTTTTTTTTTTTTTTTTTTTTTATAAATCTTTGAAAAATAAAAACTGATGTTAAACCCATTTTTATCTCACTCAAAGAGTGATAAAATAATTATTGTTGGCAGTAATGTTGATGTATGGGAAAGGGTTCCAAATCTCAATATGTCAATGGATTCCTCAAACAAAATTGAAGAAAGGGCCTATGGTGAGGGGGGAGCAGCTGAGTGTAGGAAAGAGTGTAAGGGAGCCCCTTTGGGGGTCTTTTTTTTTCTTTTTTTTGACACGGTCGTCACCTAGCTGGCGGTCGTCAGCGTAGCCAGTGGCCGGTAGCGTTAGCCCCAAAGCCATGTCCAATTTTTAAACTACATTACTTTCTTCCTTTTATTCACTCTGTACACTCCCATGCCTTCCTTTTCGAGTCTGTAAACAACTTTACAACATGAATTCAATGATGGGCAAGGTTTTACTTCTCATATGAGAGCGCCCTAACTTCGCGAGTTGATTCAAGCCCAATATGGGCTAACAACTGGCCTGCATACCCGAGCAGAATCATTTTGTGCTCGACAAAGACACACAGCCTTGGGTAAAGAGGTCCAATATTATTAATTTTTTTAGTTATATTTTTTCATTGACAGTATACTATTAACTATCAGGAATATTGGATGCTCTGTTTCAAATACAGTCCAGATTGCCGCGCAATGAATTATCTCATGCTTCTTGTCCAAAAACCATATCTAACTGGTTTTTAAAACGGTATCATTTTAATTTCCATTTCCTCCTCAACAAAGGAGAAAATAACATTTGATACTCTTTCTTTAACAAGCGGCTCTCTGAATTAGTTAGAATACCTCTTTTGCTACATCTACAACAAGAAGTATTAATATGAAAAAAAATACATGGAGATTACCAGTGTGACACATTGGTCTAGTGGATAGGCAAACGCCTGGCATCTGGAAGGTATCGGGTTCGACTCCCAGCTTTTTTAGTGCTTTTTTTTTTTTTTTTTTTTTTTTTTTTTATAAATCTTTGAAAAATAAAAACTGATGTTAAACCCATTTTTATCTCACTCAAAGAGTGATAAAATAATTATTGTTGGCAGTAATGTTGATGTATGGGAAAGGGTTCCAAATCTCAATATGTCAATGGATTCCTCAAACAAAATTGAAGAAAGGGCCTATGGTGAGGGGGGAGCAGCTGAGTGTAGGAAAGAGTGTAAGGGAGCCCCTTTGGGGGTCTTTTTTTTTCTTTTTTTTGACACGGTCGTCACCTAGCTGGCGGTCGTCAGCGTAGCCAGTGGCCGGTAGCGTTAGCCCCAAAGCCATGTCCAATTTTTAAACTACATTACTTTCTTCCTTTTATTCACTCTGTACACTCCCATGCCTTCCTTTTCGAGTCTGTAAACAACTTTACAACATGAATTCAATGATGGGCAAGGTTTTACTTCTCATATGAGAGCGCCCTAACTTCGCGAGTTGATTCAAGCCCAATATGGGCTAACAACTGGCCTGCATACCCGAGCAGAATCATTTTGTGCTCGACAAAGACACACAGCCTTGGGTAAAGAGGTCCAATATTATTAATTTTTTTAGTTATATTTTTTCATTGACAGTATACTATTAACTATCAGGAATATTGGATGCTCTGTTTCAAATACAGTCCAGATTGCCGCGCAATGAATTATCTCATGCTTCTTGTCCAAAAACCATATCTAACTGGTTTTTAAAACGGTATCATTTTAATTTCCATTTCCTCCTCAACAAAGGAGAAAATAACATTTGATACTCTTTCTTTAACAAGCGGCTCTCTGAATTAGTTAGAATACCTCTTTTGCTACATCTACAACAAGAAGTATTAATATGAAAAAAAATACATGGAGATTACCAGTGTGACACATTGGTCTAGTGGATAGGCAAACGCCTGGCATCTGGAAGGTATCGGGTTCGACTCCCAGCTTTTTTAGTGCTTTTTTTTTTTTTTTTTTTTAATTTTTTTTATAAATCTTTGAAAAATAAAAACTGATGTTAAACCCATTTTTATCTCACTCAAAGAGTGATAAAATAATTATTGTTGGCAGTAATGTTGATGTATGGGAAAGGGTTCCAAATCTCAATATGTCAATGGATTCCTCAAACAAAATTGAAGAAAGGGCCTATGGTGAGGGGGGAGCAGCTGAGTGTAGGAAAGAGTGTAAGGGAGCCCCTTTGGGGGTCTTTTTTTCTTTTTTTTGACACGGTCGTCACCTAGCTGGCGGTCGTCAGCGTAGCCAGTGGCCGGTAGCGTTAGCCCCAAAGCCATGTCCAATTTTTAAACTACATTACTTTCTTCCTTTTATTCACTCTGTACACTCCCATGCCTTCCTTTTCGAGTCTGTAAACAACTTTACAACATGAATTCAATGATGGGCAAGGTTTTACTTCTCATATGAGAGCGCCCTAACTTCGCGAGTTGATTCAAGCCCAATATGGGCTAACAACTGGCCTGCATACCCGAGCAGAATCATTTTGTGCTCGACAAAGACACACAGCCTTGGGTAAAGAGGTCCAATATTATTAATTTTTTTAGTTATATTTTTTCATTGACAGTATACTATTAACTATCAGGAATATTGGATGCTCTGTTTCAAATACAGTCCAGATTGCCGCGCAATGAATTATCTCATGCTTCTTGTCCAAAAACCATATCTAACTGGTTTTTAAAACGGTATCATTTTAATTTCCATTTCCTCCTCAACAAAGGAGAAAATAACATTTGATACTCTTTCTTTAACAAGCGGCTCTCTGAATTAGTTAGAATACCTCTTTTGCTACATCTACAACAAGAAGTATTAATATGAAAAAAAATACATGGAGATTACCAGTGTGACACATTGGTCTAGTGGATAGGCAAACGCCTGGCATCTGGAAGGTATCGGGTTCGACTCCCAGCTTTTTTAGTGCTTTTTTTTTTTTTTTTTTTAATTTTTTTTATAAATCTTTGAAAAATAAAAACTGATGTTAAACCCATTTTTATCTCACTCAAAGAGTGATAAAATAATTATTGTTGGCAGTAATGTTGATGTATGGGAAAGGGTTCCAAATCTCAATATGTCAATGGATTCCTCAAACAAAATTGAAGAAAGGGCCTATGGTGAGGGGGGAGCAGCTGAGTGTAGGAAAGAGTGTAAGGGAGCCCCTTTGGGGGTCTTTTTTTTCTTTTTTTTGACACGGTCGTCACCTAGCTGGCGGTCGTCAGCGTAGCCAGTGGCCGGTAGCGTTAGCCCCAAAGCCATGTCCAATTTTTAAACTACATTACTTTCTTCCTTTTATTCACTCTGTACACTCCCATGCCTTCCTTTTCGAGTCTGTAAACAACTTTACAACATGAATTCAATGATGGGCAAGGTTTTACTTCTCATATGAGAGCGCCCTAACTTCGCGAGTTGATTCAAGCCCAATATGGGCTAACAACTGGCCTGCATACCCGAGCAGAATCATTTTGTGCTCGACAAAGACACACAGCCTTGGGTAAAGAGGTCCAATATTATTAATTTTTTTAGTTATATTTTTTCATTGACAGTATACTATTAACTATCAGGAATATTGGATGCTCTGTTTCAAATACAGTCCAGATTGCCGCGCAATGAATTATCTCATGCTTCTTGTCCAAAAACCATATCTAACTGGTTTTTAAAACGGTATCATTTTAATTTCCATTTCCTCCTCAACAAAGGAGAAAATAACATTTGATACTCTTTCTTTAACAAGCGGCTCTCTGAATTAGTTAGAATACCTCTTTTGCTACATCTACAACAAGAAGTATTAATATGAAAAAAAATACATGGAGATTACCAGTGTGACACATTGGTCTAGTGGATAGGCAAACGCCTGGCATCTGGAAGGTATCGGGTTCGACTCCCAGCTTTTTTAGTGCTTTTTTTTTTTTTTTTTTTTAATTTTTTTTATAAATCTTTGAAAAATAAAAACTGATGTTAAACCCATTTTTATCTCACTCAAAGAGTGATAAAATAATTATTGTTGGCAGTAATGTTGATGTATGGGAAAGGGTTCCAAATCTCAATATGTCAATGGATTCCTCAAACAAAATTGAAGAAAGGGCCTATGGTGAGGGGGGAGCAGCTGAGTGTAGGAAAGAGTGTAAGGGAGCCCCTTTGGGGTCTTTTTTTTTTTTTTTTTTGACACGGTCGTCACCTAGCTGGCGGTCGTCAGCGTAGCCAGTGGCCGGTAGCGTTAGCCCCAAAGCCATGTCCAATTTTTAAACTACATTACTTTCTTCCTTTTATTCACTCTGTACACTCCCATGCCTTCCTTTTCGAGTCTGTAAACAACTTTACAACATGAATTCAATGATGGGCAAGGTTTTACTTCTCATATGAGAGCGCCCTAACTTCGCGAGTTGATTCAAGCCCAATATGGGCTAACAACTGGCCTGCATACCCGAGCAGAATCATTTTGTGCTCGACAAAGACACACAGCCTTGGGTAAAGAGGTCCAATATTATTAATTTTTTTAGTTATATTTTTTCATTGACAGTATACTATTAACTATCAGGAATATTGGATGCTCTGTTTCAAATACAGTCCAGATTGCCGCGCAATGAATTATCTCATGCTTCTTGTCCAAAAACCATATCTAACTGGTTTTTAAAACGGTATCATTTTAATTTCCATTTCCTCCTCAACAAAGGAGAAAATAACATTTGATACTCTTTCTTTAACAAGCGGCTCTCTGAATTAGTTAGAATACCTCTTTTGCTACATCTACAACAAGAAGTATTAATATGAAAAAAAATACATGGAGATTACCAGTGTGACACATTGGTCTAGTGGATAGGCAAACGCCTGGCATCTGGAAGGTATCGGGTTCGACTCCCAGCTTTTTTAGTGCTTTTTTTTTTTTTTTTTTTTTTTTTTTTTATAAATCTTTGAAAAATAAAAACTGATGTTAAACCCATTTTTATCTCACTCAAAGAGTGATAAAATAATTATTGTTGGCAGTAATGTTGATGTATGGGAAAGGGTTCCAAATCTCAATATGTCAATGGATTCCTCAAACAAAATTGAAGAAAGGGCCTATGGTGAGGGGGGAGCAGCTGAGTGTAGGAAAGAGTGTAAGGGAGCCCCTTTGGGGGTCTTTTTTTTTCTTTTTTTTGACACGGTCGTCACCTAGCTGGCGGTCGTCAGCGTAGCCAGTGGCCGGTAGCGTTAGCCCCAAAGCCATGTCCAATTTTTAAACTACATTACTTTCTTCCTTTTATTCACTCTGTACACTCCCATGCCTTCCTTTTCGAGTCTGTAAACAACTTTACAACATGAATTCAATGATGGGCAAGGTTTTACTTCTCATATGAGAGCGCCCTAACTTCGCGAGTTGATTCAAGCCCAATATGGGCTAACAACTGGCCTGCATACCCGAGCAGAATCATTTTGTGCTCGACAAAGACACACAGCCTTGGGTAAAGAGGTCCAATATTATTAATTTTTTTAGTTATATTTTTTCATTGACAGTATACTATTAACTATCAGGAATATTGGATGCTCTGTTTCAAATACAGTCCAGATTGCCGCGCAATGAATTATCTCATGCTTCTTGTCCAAAAACCATATCTAACTGGTTTTTAAAACGGTATCATTTTAATTTCCATTTCCTCCTCAACAAAGGAGAAAATAACATTTGATACTCTTTCTTTAACAAGCGGCTCTCTGAATTAGTTAGAATACCTCTTTTGCTACATCTACAACAAGAAGTATTAATATGAAAAAAAATACATGGAGATTACCAGTGTGACACATTGGTCTAGTGGATAGGCAAACGCCTGGCATCTGGAAGGTATCGGGTTCGACTCCCAGCTTTTTTAGTGCTTTTTTTTTTTTTTTTTTTTTAATTTTTTTTTTTATAAATCTTTGAAAAATAAAAACTGATGTTAAACCCATTTTTATCTCACTCAAAGAGTGATAAAATAATTATTGTTGGCAGTAATGTTGATGTATGGGAAAGGGTTCCAAATCTCAATATGTCAATGGATTCCTCAAACAAAATTGAAGAAAGGGCCTATGGTGAGGGGGGAGCAGCTGAGTGTAGGAAAGAGTGTAAGGGAGCCCCTTTGGGGGTCTTTTTTTTTCTTTTTTTTGACACGGTCGTCACCTAGCTGGCGGTCGTCAGCGTAGCCAGTGGCCGGTAGCGTTAGCCCCAAAGCCATGTCCAATTTTTAAACTACATTACTTTCTTCCTTTTATTCACTCTGTACACTCCCATGCCTTCCTTTTCGAGTCTGTAAACAACTTTACAACATGAATTCAATGATGGGCAAGGTTTTACTTCTCATATGAGAGCGCCCTAACTTCGCGAGTTGATTCAAGCCCAATATGGGCTAACAACTGGCCTGCATACCCGAGCAGAATCATTTTGTGCTCGACAAAGACACACAGCCTTGGGTAAAGAGGTCCAATATTATTAATTTTTTTAGTTATATTTTTTCATTGACAGTATACTATTAACTATCAGGAATATTGGATGCTCTGTTTCAAATACAGTCCAGATTGCCGCGCAATGAATTATCTCATGCTTCTTGTCCAAAAACCATATCTAACTGGTTTTTAAAACGGTATCATTTTAATTTCCATTTCCTCCTCAACAAAGGAGAAAATAACATTTGATACTCTTTCTTTAACAAGCGGCTCTCTGAATTAGTTAGAATACCTCTTTTGCTACATCTACAACAAGAAGTATTAATATGAAAAAAAATACATGGAGATTACCAGTGTGACACATTGGTCTAGTGGATAGGCAAACGCCTGGCATCTGGAAGGTATCGGGTTCGACTCCCAGCTTTTTTAGTGCTTTTTTTTTTTTTTTTTTTAATTTTTTTTTATAAATCTTTGAAAAATAAAAACTGATGTTAAACCCATTTTTATCTCACTCAAAGAGTGATAAAATAATTATTGTTGGCAGTAATGTTGATGTATGGGAAAGGGTTCCAAATCTCAATATGTCAATGGATTCCTCAAACAAAATTGAAGAAAGGGCCTATGGTGAGGGGGGAGCAGCTGAGTGTAGGAAAGAGTGTAAGGGAGCCCCTTTGGGGGTCTTTTTTTTTCCTTTTTTTTGACACGGTCGTCACCTAGCTGGCGGTCGTCAGCGTAGCCAGTGGCCGGTAGCGTTAGCCCCAAAGCCATGTCCAATTTTTAAACTACATTACTTTCTTCCTTTTATTCACTCTGTACACTCCCATGCCTTCCTTTTCGAGTCTGTAAACAACTTTACAACATGAATTCAATGATGGGCAAGGTTTTACTTCTCATATGAGAGCGCCCTAACTTCGCGAGTTGATTCAAGCCCAATATGGGCTAACAACTGGCCTGCATACCCGAGCAGAATCATTTTGTGCTCGACAAAGACACACAGCCTTGGGTAAAGAGGTCCAATATTATTAATTTTTTTAGTTATATTTTTTCATTGACAGTATACTATTAACTATCAGGAATATTGGATGCTCTGTTTCAAATACAGTCCAGATTGCCGCGCAATGAATTATCTCATGCTTCTTGTCCAAAAACCATATCTAACTGGTTTTTAAAACGGTATCATTTTAATTTCCATTTCCTCCTCAACAAAGGAGAAAATAACATTTGATACTCTTTCTTTAACAAGCGGCTCTCTGAATTAGTTAGAATACCTCTTTTGCTACATCTACAACAAGAAGTATTAATATGAAAAAAAATACATGGAGATTACCAGTGTGACACATTGGTCTAGTGGATAGGCAAACGCCTGGCATCTGGAAGGTATCGGGTTCGACTCCCAGCTTTTTTAGTGCTTTTTTTTTTTTTTTTTTTTTTTTTTTTTTATAAATCTTTGAAAAATAAAAACTGATGTTAAACCCATTTTTATCTCACTCAAAGAGTGATAAAATAATTATTGTTGGCAGTAATGTTGATGTATGGGAAAGGGTTCCAAATCTCAATATGTCAATGGATTCCTCAAACAAAATTGAAGAAAGGGCCTATGGTGAGGGGGGAGCAGCTGAGTGTAGGAAAGAGTGTAAGGGAGCCCCTTTGGGGGTCTTTTTTTTTCTTTTTTTTGACACGGTCGTCACCTAGCTGGCGGTCGTCAGCGTAGCCAGTGGCCGGTAGCGTTAGCCCCAAAGCCATGTCCAATTTTTAAACTACATTACTTTCTTCCTTTTATTCACTCTGTACACTCCCATGCCTTCCTTTTCGAGTCTGTAAACAACTTTACAACATGAATTCAATGATGGGCAAGGTTTTACTTCTCATATGAGAGCGCCCTAACTTCGCGAGTTGATTCAAGCCCAATATGGGCTAACAACTGGCCTGCATACCCGAGCAGAATCATTTTGTGCTCGACAAAGACACACAGCCTTGGGTAAAGAGGTCCAATATTATTAATTTTTTTAGTTATATTTTTTCATTGACAGTATACTATTAACTATCAGGAATATTGGATGCTCTGTTTCAAATACAGTCCAGATTGCCGCGCAATGAATTATCTCATGCTTCTTGTCCAAAAACCATATCTAACTGGTTTTTAAAACGGTATCATTTTAATTTCCATTTCCTCCTCAACAAAGGAGAAAATAACATTTGATACTCTTTCTTTAACAAGCGGCTCTCTGAATTAGTTAGAATACCTCTTTTGCTACATCTACAACAAGAAGTATTAATATGAAAAAAATACATGGAGATTACCAGTGTGACACATTGGTCTAGTGGATAGGCAAACGCCTGGCATCTGGAAGGTATCGGGTTCGACTCCCAGCTTTTTTAGTGCTTTTTTTTTTTTTTTTTTTTTAATTTTTTTTATAAATCTTTGAAAAATAAAAACTGATGTTAAACCCATTTTTATCTCACTCAAAGAGTGATAAAATAATTATTGTTGGCAGTAATGTTGATGTATGGGAAAGGGTTCCAAATCTCAATATGTCAATGGATTCCTCAAACAAAATTGAAGAAAGGGCCTATGGTGAGGGGGGAGCAGCTGAGTGTAGGAAAGAGTGTAAGGGAGCCCCTTTGGGGTCTTTTTTTTTCTTTTTTTGACACGGTCGTCACCTAGCTGGCGGTCGTCAGCGTAGCCAGTGGCCGGTAGCGTTAGCCCCAAAGCCATGTCCAATTTTTAAACTACATTACTTTCTTCCTTTTATTCACTCTGTACACTCCCATGCCTTCCTTTTCGAGTCTGTAAACAACTTTACAACATGAATTCAATGATGGGCAAGGTTTTACTTCTCATATGAGAGCGCCCTAACTTCGCGAGTTGATTCAAGCCCAATATGGGCTAACAACTGGCCTGCATACCCGAGCAGAATCATTTTGTGCTCGACAAAGACACACAGCCTTGGGTAAAGAGGTCCAATATTATTAATTTTTTTAGTTATATTTTTTCATTGACAGTATACTATTAACTATCAGGAATATTGGATGCTCTGTTTCAAATACAGTCCAGATTGCCGCGCAATGAATTATCTCATGCTTCTTGTCCAAAAACCATATCTAACTGGTTTTTAAAACGGTATCATTTTAATTTCCATTTCCTCCTCAACAAAGGAGAAAATAACATTTGATACTCTTTCTTTAACAAGCGGCTCTCTGAATTAGTTAGAATACCTCTTTTGCTACATCTACAACAAGAAGTATTAATATGAAAAAAAATACATGGAGATTACCAGTGTGACACATTGGTCTAGTGGATAGGCAAACGCCTGGCATCTGGAAGGTATCGGGTTCGACTCCCAGCTTTTTTAGTGCTTTTTTTTTTTTTTTTTTTTTTTTTTTTTTATAAATCTTTGAAAAATAAAAACTGATGTTAAACCCATTTTTATCTCACTCAAAGAGTGATAAAATAATTATTGTTGGCAGTAATGTTGATGTATGGGAAAGGGTTCCAAATCTCAATATGTCAATGGATTCCTCAAACAAAATTGAAGAAAGGGCCTATGGTGAGGGGGGAGCAGCTGAGTGTAGGAAAGAGTGTAAGGGAGCCCCTTTGGGGGTCTTTTTTTTTCTTTTTTTTGACACGGTCGTCACCTAGCTGGCGGTCGTCAGCGTAGCCAGTGGCCGGTAGCGTTAGCCCCAAAGCCATGTCCAATTTTTAAACTACATTACTTTCTTCCTTTTATTCACTCTGTACACTCCCATGCCTTCCTTTTCGAGTCTGTAAACACTTTACAACATGAATTCAATGATGGGCAAGGTTTTACTTCTCATATGAGAGCGCCCTAACTTCGCGAGTTGATTCAAGCCCAATATGTGCTAACAACTGGCCTGCATACCCGAGCAGAATCATTTTGTGCTCGACAAAGACACACAGCCTTGGGTAAAGAGGTCCAATATTATTAATTTTTTTAGTTATATTTTTTCATTGACAGTATACTATTAACTATCAGGAATATTGGATGCTCTGTTTCAAATACAGTCCAGATTGCCGCGCAATGAATTATCTCATGCTTCTTGTCCAAAACCATATCTAACTGGTTTTTAAAACGGTATCATTTTAATTTCCATTTCCTCCTCAACAAAGGAGAAAATAACATTTGATACTCTTTCTTTAACAAGCGGCTCTCTGAATTAGTTAGAATACCTCTTTTGCTACATCTACAACAAGAAGTATTAATATGAAAAAAATACATGGAGATTACCAGTGTGACACATTGGTCTAGTGGATAGGCAAACGCCTGGCATCTGGAAGGTATCGGGTTCGACTCCCAGCTTTTTTAGTGCTTTTTTTTTTTTTTTTTTTTTTTTTTTTTTTAAATCTTTGAAAAATAAAAACTGATGTTAAACCCATTTTTATCTCACTCAAAGAGTGATAAAATAATTATTGTTGGCAGTAATGTTGATGTATGGGAAAGGGTTCCAAATCTCAATATGTCAATGGATTCCTCAAACAAAATTGAAGAAAGGGCCTATGGTGAGGGGGGAGCAGCTGAGTGTAGGAAAGAGTGTAAGGGAGCCCCTTTGGGGTCTTTTTTTTCTTCTTTTTTTTGACACGGTCGTCACCTAGCTGGCGGTCGTCAGCGTAGCCAGTGGCCGGTAGCGTTAGCCCCAAAGCCATGTCCAATTATTAAACTACATTACTTTCTTCCTTTTATTCACTCTGTACACTCCCATGCCTTCCTTTTCGAGTCTGTAAACAACTTTACAACATGAATTCAATGATGGGCAAGGTTTTACTTCTCATATGAGAGCGCCCTAACTTCGCGAGTTGATTCAAGCCCAATATGGCTAACAACTGGCCTGCATACCCGAGCAGAATCATTTTGTGCTCGACAAAGACACACAGCCTTGGGTAAAGAGGTCCAATATTATTAATTTTTTTAGTTATATTTTTTCATTGACAGTATACTATTAACTATCAGGAATATTGGATGCTCTGTTTCAAATACAGTCCAGATTGCCGCGCAATGAATTATCTCATGCTTCTTGTCCAAAAACCATATCTAACTGGTTTTTAAAACGGTATCATTTTAATTTCCATTTCCTCCTCAACAAAGGAGAAAATAACATTTGATACTCTTTCTTTAACAAGCGGCTCTCTGAATTAGTTAGAATACCTCTTTTGCTACATCTACAACAAGAAGTATTAATATGAAAAAAATACATGGAGATTACCAGTGTGACACATTGGTCTAGTGGATAGGCAAACGCCTGGCATCTGGAAGGTATCGGGTTCGACTCCCAGCTTTTTTAGTGCTTTTTTTTTATTATTTTTTTAATTTTTTTTATAAATCTTTGAAAAATAAAAACTGATGTTAAACCCATTTTTATCTCACTCAAAGAGTGATAAAATAATTATTGTTGGCAGTAATGTTGATGTATGGGAAAGGGTTCCAAATCTCAATATGTCAATGGATTCCTCAAACAAAATTGAAGAAAGGGCCTATGGTGAGGGGGGAGCAGCTGAGTGTAGGAAAGAGTGTAAGGGAGCCCCTTTGGGGGTCTTTTTTTTCCTTTTTTTTGACACGGTCGTCACCTAGCTGGCGGTCGTCAGCGTAGCCAGTGGCCGGTAGCGTTAGCCCCAAAGCCATGTCCAATTTTTAAACTACATTACTTTCTTCCTTTATTCACTCTGTACACTCCCATGCCTTCCTTTTCGAGTCTGTAAACAACTTTACAACATGAATTCAATGATGGGCAAGGTTTTACTTCTCATACAGTACACGCCGAAAATCTCGCAACACGATTTACACGATTCAAAATTTACACGATTCGACTGCTCGCGGGAATCGTGTAACCATTTATTTTTACACGATTCGTTTTTTGCCAATGAAGCGAAATTGAATCGTGTAAACGTGTAATCGTGTAAATTACACGATTCCTCAATTCAGGTCGAATCGTGTAATCGTGTAATCTCCCGCCGAATCTCCGCAACACGATTACACGTTCAAAATTTACACGATTCGATTGCTCGCTGGAATTGTGTTACAATTTATTTTCATGGTGATGGTGAGCAGGTTAAGGACGTCTAGTTCAGTAAAACAAGAAGTTACTTCTTGGTTGAACGAGGACAACGTGGACGATACGAGGGGATAGCGAAGATTACGCTTTCTTTTCTCTTGTATATATTTTTAATTGCAGTGTCTTGTCTCTAGTTTTATTATAGAATGTTTGAAATTTAAAAAATCATCCACTTCCCGAAAGTGCACTCTCGGATTTAATCCTCGGTGAGAAAAAAGAAAAAAGCGATGAACGACGAAGGAAGGGGGGAATTTTGTTATTCCTAAATTGTAAATAAGTAAAAATGATTACAAAATGTAAAGGAGGGCTAACATAATTAAGTATGTTGTGATACTCTTACATTACAAGCTGTACCAATTAGAATTACGGTTCACCAGCTCATTCGTTACTATGAATATCGTTATACTCTTTTTTATTCAATCATTATCCATTTTAACAACCTGGTTTGTAAAAACGCGTCATATGACGCACGAAAACCAAGGTTTGTCGACAAACCTCCTTTGTAAATTCGGGCCTTAGACTTTGATCACTTATTGCTTTTTTAGCGTTCCTCATTTTCGTAAATTACCTTTTACAACATGGCATTATTCAGCTATATGTATAAAGAGCTACGGTCAAGGCTTAAGGGCACACTTCCTGTCCACATACACAAGAAGCTTACTCTGAATGTGGCCTGCCATTGACCCTCGCGGGGACAAAGGCCGTTGCCCTAGCTACAGGCAGAGATCCTTACATAATAACTATTGTTCAGGGGGTTCCCCTTGAACATAGGATCCCCCTGAAAAATAGGTATTACTGTACGTAAGTATGTAAGCCACTGGCTACAGAGTGTAGGGAACAGTTGCAAGCCGAGAATGAAGAGAATAATAAGTGAATGGCAACTGTCTTTGAGTTACGTTTAGCTAGCGGCATAGTGTCCCCCCACTTTTTCAAGTTCCCCCAAGTGCCCCTTTGTATGTAGGAAAAGTACCTATTTTACTTTGACAAGTGTCCCTATTAATTTGTAAGTGCCCCTTCCCCTTTTCAACTCTGATAAGTGCTACTTTTCTTTTGACACACACCCCTTTTCCTTCGACGAGTTCCTATTTTCCTTTACAATAAGTGTCCATTTTCCATTCTCGTTAGTGTCCTTTTAATCTCTAGTAAGTATCCCTCTTTAAGTACGAGAAGTGCCCCTCTTCACTTTTGATAAATGCCCCCATGAACTCCGATAAATGCCCCTATTAAAATCTGATCGGTGCCCCTTTTCTTTCAACTAAAGCTTTTTTTTATCTCTCTCTCTCTCTCTCACTCTCTCTCTTTCTTTCAATATCTTTCTATTCCCCCATATCTTTCTCGCCTCTCTTTCCCTCATTATGTTCCCCTCTTACCTTATTAATTTGTCTCTTTTCCTCTCCGTTTCAAAGCCTTCTCATTTCTGTTAATTTACTAGGTTTCGCCCTTCTTTTTTATCACTCTATTTCACTCTTTCTTTTCTTCCGGTCAACTTTTTAGTTTTCCCTTTTTTCTCTCTTTTTTTCTGTTTATCTTTATCGTGCCTTTCAACCCTCATTTTCCTTTATATGTTCCCTTCTCCTCGTAGCTATCTTTTTTCTTTACTATTTCATCTATCATGTCTTCCTGTTTCTGACGTTTTCCTACCTTGTCTCACGGATTAGTATACGATACATGTTGAAAGTGCTGAGGTTTATACACGAATATAAATTACAGTAATTAACTGATGTACACTGAAGGTAAGTTGTGTATAAAGCAATTCGTGTCAGCAGGATAAGATTTAACGATTGTTGCAGCTTGTCGCATCGTTCTAACCATGCCCTTATAACCCTAATAACTATTTACACGATTACACGATTCAGAGCGACATTCTTCAATCGTGTATATTTACACGATTACACAGTTACACGATTGTTGCATCTGGTCGAATCATCCGACCAATGCACTTAACTATTTACACGATTACACGATTCAGAGCGACATTCTTCAATCGTGTAAATTTACACGATTACACAGTTACACGATTCAGGTGAATCGTGTAAACCGTGTAATCCTAAAAAATATCGTGTAATCGTGTTGCGGAGATTTTCGGCTGTACTGTATGAGAGCGCCCTAACTTCGCGAGTTGATTCAAGCCCAATATGGGCTAACAACTGGCCTGCATATCCGAGCAGAATCATTTTGTGCTCGACAAAGACACACAGCCTTGGGTAAAGAGGTCCAATATTATTAATTTTTTTAGTTAATTTTTTCATTGACAGTATACTATTAACTATCAGGAATATTGGATGCTCTGTTTCAAATACAGTCCAGATTGCCGCGCAATGAATTATCTCATGCTTCTTGTCCAAAAACCATATCTAACTGGTTTTTAAAACGGTATCATTTTAATTTCCATTTCCTCCTCAACAAAGGAGAAAATAACATTTGATACTCTTTCTTTAACAAGCGGCTCTCTGAATTAGTTAGAATACCTCTTTTGCTACATCTACAACAAGAAGTATTAATATGAAAAAAAATACATGGAGATTACCAGTGTGACACATTGGTCTAGTGGATAGGCAAACGCCTGGCATCTGGAAGGTATCGGGTTCGACTCCCAGCTTTTTTAGTGCTTTTTTTTTTTAATTTTTTTAATTTTTTTTATAAATCTTTGAAAAATAAAAACTGATGTTAAACCCATTTTTATCTCACTCAAAGAGTGATAAAATAATTATTGTTGGCAGTAATGTTGATGTATGGGAAAGGGTTCCAAATCTCAATATGTCAATGGATTCCTCAAACAAAATTGAAGAAAGGGCCTATGGTGAGGGGGGAGCAGCTGAGTGTAGGAAAGAGTGTAAGGGAGCCCCTTTGGGGGTCTTTTTTTTCCTTTTTTTTGACACGGTCGTCACCTAGCTGGCGGTCGTCAGCGTAGCCAGTGGCCGGTAGCGTTAGCCCCAAAGCCATGTCCAATTTTTAAACTACATTACTTTCTTCCTTTTATTCACTCTGTACACTCCCATGCCTTCCTTTTCGAGTCTGTAAACAACTTTACAACATGAATTCAATGATGGGCAAGGTTTTACTTCTCATATGAGAGCGCCCTAACTTCGCGAGTTGATTCAAGCCCAATATGGGCTAACAACTGGCCTGCATACCCGAGCAGAATCATTTTGTGCTCGACAAAGACACACAGCCTTGGGTAAAGAGGTCCAATATTATTAATTTTTTTAGTTATTTTTTCATTGACAGTATACTATTAACTATCAGGAATATTGGATGCTCTGTTTCAAATACAGTCCAGATTGCCGCGCAATGAATTATCTCATGCTTCTTGTCCAAAAACCATATCTAACTGGTTTTTAAAACGGTATCATTTTAATTTCCATTTCCTCCTCAACAAAGGAGAAAATAACATTTGATACTCTTTCTTTAACAAGCGGCTCTCTGAATTAGTTAGAATACCTCTTTTGCTACATCTACAACAAGAAGTATTAATATGAAAAAAAATACATGGAGATTACCAGTGTGACACATTGGTCTAGTGGATAGGCAAACGCCTGGCATCTGGAAGGTATCGGGTTCGACTCCCAGCTTTTTTAGTGCTTTTTTTTTTTTTTTTTTTTTTTTTTTTTTTTTATAAATCTTTGAAAAATAAAAACTGATGTTAAACCCATTTTTATCTCACTCAAAGAGTGATAAAATAATTATTGTTGGCAGTAATGTTGATGTATGGGAAAGGGTTCCAAATCTCAATATGTCAATGGATTCCTCAAACAAAATTGAAGAAAGGGCCTATGGTGAGGGGGGAGCAGCTGAGTGTAGGAAAGAGTGTAAGGGAGCCCCTTTGGGGGTCTTTTTTTTTCTTTTTTTTGACACGGTCGTCACCTAGCTGGCGGTCGTCAGCGTAGCCAGTGGCCGGTAGCGTTAGCCCCAAAGCCATGTCCAATTTTTAAACTACATTACTTTCTTCCTTTTATTCACTCTGTACACTCCCATGCCTTCCTTTTCGAGTCTGTAAACAACTTTACAACATGAATTCAATGATGGGCAAGGTTTTACTTCTCATATGAGAGCGCCCTAACTTCGCGAGTTGATTCAAGCCCAATATGTGCTAACAACTGGCCTGCATACCCGAGCAGAATCATTTTGTGCTCGACAAAGACACACAGCCTTGGGTAAAGAGGTCCAATATTATTAATTTTTTTAGTTATATTTTTTCATTGACAGTATACTATTAACTATCAGGAATATTGGATGCTCTGTTTCAAATACAGTCCAGATTGCCGCGCAATGAATTATCTCATGCTTCTTGTCCAAAAACCATATCTAACTGGTTTTTAAAACGGTATCATTTTAATTTCCATTTCCTCCTCAACAAAGGAGAAAATAACATTTGATACTCTTTCTTTAACAAGCGGCTCTCTGAATTAGTTAGAATACCTCTTTTGCTACATCTACAACAAGAAGTATTAATATGAAAAAAAATACATGGAGATTACCAGTGTGACACATTGGTCTAGTGGATAGGCAAACGCCTGGCATCTGGAAGGTATCGGGTTCGACTCCCAGCTTTTTTAGTGCTTTTTTTTTTTTTTTTTTTTAATTTTTTTTTATAAATCTTTGAAAAATAAAAACTGATGTTAAACCCATTTTTATCTCACTCAAAGAGTGATAAAATAATTATTGTTGGCAGTAATGTTGATGTATGGGAAAGGGTTCCAAATCTCAATATGTCAATGGATTCCTCAAACAAAATTGAAGAAAGGGCCTATGGTGAGGGGGGAGCAGCTGAGTGTAGGAAAGAGTGTAAGGGAGCCCCTTTGGGGGTCTTTTTTTTTCTTTTTTTTGACACGGTCGTCACCTAGCTGGCGGTCGTCAGCGTAGCCAGTGGCCGGTAGCGTTAGCCCCAAAGCCATGTCCAATTTTTAAACTACATTACTTTCTTCCTTTTATTCACTCTGTACACTCCCATGCCTTCCTTTTCGAGTCTGTAAACAACTTTACAACATGAATTCAATGATGGGCAAGGTTTTACTTCTCATATGAGAGCGCCCTAACTTCGCGAGTTGATTCAAGCCCAATATGTGCTAACAACTGGCCTGCATACCCGAGCAGAATCATTTTGTGCTCGACAAAGACACACAGCCTTGGGTAAAGAGGTCCAATATTATTAATTTTTTTAGTTATATTTTTTCATTGACAGTATACTATTAACTATCAGGAATATTGGATGCTCTGTTTCAAATACAGTCCAGATTGCCGCGCAATGAATTATCTCATGCTTCTTGTCCAAAAACCATATCTAACTGGTTTTTAAAACGGTATCATTTTAATTTCCATTTCCTCCTCAACAAAGGAGAAAATAACATTTGATACTCTTTCTTTAACAAGCGGCTCTCTGAATTAGTTAGAATACCTCTTTTGCTACATCTACAACAAGAAGTATTAATATGAAAAAAAATACATGGAGATTACCAGTGTGACACATTGGTCTAGTGGATAGGCAAACGCCTGGCATCTGGAAGGTATCGGGTTCGACTCCCAGCTTTTTTAGTGCTTTTTTTTTTTTTTTTTTTTTTTTTTTTTATAAATCTTTGAAAAATAAAAACTGATGTTAAACCCATTTTTATCTCACTCAAAGAGTGATAAAATAATTATTGTTGGCAGTAATGTTGATGTATGGGAAAGGGTTCCAAATCTCAATATGTCAATGGATTCCTCAAACAAAATTGAAGAAAGGGCCTATGGTGAGGGGGGAGCAGCTGAGTGTAGGAAAGAGTGTAAGGGAGCCCCTTTGGGGGTCTTTTTTTCTTCTTTTTTTTGACACGGTCGTCACCTAGCTGGCGGTCGTCAGCGTAGCCAGTGGCCGGTAGCGTTAGCCCCAAAGCCATGTCCAATTTTTAAACTACATTACTTTCTTCCTTTTATTCACTCTGTACACTCCCATGCCTTCCTTTTCGAGTCTGTAAACAACTTTACAACATGAATTCAATGATGGGCAAGGTTTTACTTCTCATATGAGAGCGCCCTAACTTCGCGAGTTGATTCAAGCCCAATATGGGCTAACAACTGGCCTGCATACCCGAGCAGAATCATTTTGTGCTCGACAAAGACACACAGCCTTGGGTAAAGAGGTCCAATATTATTATTTTTTTAGTTATATTTTTTCATTGACAGTATACTATTAACTATCAGGAATATTGGATGCTCTGTTTCAAATACAGTCCAGATTGCCGCGCAATGAATTATCTCATGCTTCTTGTCCAAAAACCATATCTAACTGGTTTTTAAAACGGTATCATTTTAATTTCCATTTCCTCCTCAACAAAGGAGAAAATAACATTTGATACTCTTTCTTTAACAAGCGGCTCTCTGAATTAGTTAGAATACCTCTTTTGCTACATCTACAACAAGAAGTATTAATATGAAAAAAAATACATGGAGATTACCAGTGTGACACATTGGTCTAGTGGATAGGCAAACGCCTGGCATCTGGAAGGTATCGGGTTCGACTCCCAGCTTTTTTAGTGCTTTTTTTTTTTTAATTTTTTAATTTTTTTTATAATCTTTGAAAAATAAAAACTGATGTTAAACCCATTTTTATCTCACTCAAAGAGTGATAAAATAATTATTGTTGGCAGTAATGTTGATGTATGGGAAAGGGTTCCAAATCTCAATATGTCAATGGATTCCTCAAACAAAATTGAAGAAAGGGCCTATGGTGAGGGGGGAGCAGCTGAGTGTAGGAAAGAGTGTAAGGGAGCCCCTTTGGGGGTCTTTTTTTTCCTTTTTTTTGACACGGTCGTCACCTAGCTGGCGGTCGTCAGCGTAGCCAGTGGCCGGTAGCGTTAGCCCCAAAGCCATGTCCAATTTTTAAACTACATTACTTTCTTCCTTTTATTCACTCTGTACACTCCCATGCCTTCCTTTTCGAGTCTGTAAACAACTTTACAACATGAATTCAATGATGGGCAAGGTTTTACTTCTCATATGAGAGCGCCCTAACTTCGCGAGTTGATTCAAGCCCAATATGGGCTAACAACTGGCCTGCATACCCGAGCAGAATCATTTTGTGCTCGACAAAGACACACAGCCTTGGGTAAAGAGGTCCAATATTATTAATTTTTTTAGTTATTTTTTTCATTGACAGTATACTATTAACTATCAGGAATATTGGATGCTCTGTTTCAAATACAGTCCAGATTGCCGCGCAATGAATTATCTCATGCTTCTTGTCCAAAAACCATATCTAACTGGTTTTTAAAACGGTATCATTTTAATTTCCATTTCCTCCTCAACAAAGGAGAAAATAACATTTGATACTCTTTCTTTAACAAGCGGCTCTCTGAATTAGTTAGAATACCTCTTTTGCTACATCTACAACAAGAAGTATTAATATGAAAAAAAATACATGGAGATTACCAGTGTGACACATTGGTCTAGTGGATAGGCAAACGCCTGGCATCTGGAAGGTATCGGGTTCGACTCCCAGCTTTTTTAGTGCTTTTTTTTTTTTTTTTTTAATTTTTTTTATAAATCTTTGAAAATAAAAACTGATGTTAAACCCATTTTTATCTCACTCAAAGAGTGATAAAATAATTATTGTTGGCAGTAATGTTGATGTATGGGAAGGGTTCCAAATCTCAATATGTCAATGGATTCCTCAAACAAAATTGAAGAAAGGGCCTATGGTGAGGGGGAGCAGCTGAGTGTAGGAAAGAGTAAGGGAGCCCCTTTGGGGTCTTTTTTTTTCTTTTTTTTGACACGGTCGTCACCTAGCTGGCGGTCGTCAGCGTAGCCAGTGGCCGGTAGCGTTAGCCCCAAAGCCATGTCCAATTTTTAAACTACATTACTTTCTTCCTTTTATTCACTCTGTACACTCCCATGCCTTCCTTTTCGAGTCTGTAAACAACTTTACAACATGAATTCAATGATGGGCAAGGTTTTACTTCTCATATGAGAGCGCCCTAACTTCGCGAGTTGATTCAAGCCCAATATGTGCTAACAACTGGCCTGCATACCCGAGCAGAATCATTTTGTGCTCGACAAAGACACACAGCCTTGGGTAAAGAGGTCCAATATTATTAATTTTTTTAGTTATATTTTTTCATTGACAGTATACTATTAACTATCAGGAATATTGGATGCTCTGTTTCAAATACAGTCCAGATTGCCGCGCAATGAATTATCTCATGCTTCTTGTCCAAAAACCATATCTAACTGGTTTTTAAAACGGTATCATTTTAATTTCCATTTCCTCCTCAACAAAGGAGAAAATAACATTTGATACTCTTTCTTTAACAAGCGGCTCTCTGAATTAGTTAGAATACCTCTTTTGCTACATCTACAACAAGAAGTATTAATATGAAAAAAAATACATGGAGATTACCAGTGTGACACATTGGTCTAGTGGATAGGCAAACGCCTGGCATCTGGAAGGTATCGGGTTCGACTCCCAGCTTTTTTAGTGCTTTTTTTTTATTATTTTTTTAATTTTTTTATAAATCTTTGAAAAATAAAAACTGATGTTAAACCCATTTTTATCTCACTCAAAGAGTGATAAAATAATTATTGTTGGCAGTAATGTTGATGTATGGGAAAGGGTTCCAAATCTCAATATGTCAATGGATTCCTCAAACAAAATTGAAGAAAGGGCCTATGGTGAGGGGGGAGCAGCTGAGTGTAGGAAAGAGTGTAAGGGAGCCCCTTTGGGGTCTTTTTTTCCTTTTTTTTGACACGGTCGTCACCTAGCTGGCGGTCGTCAGCGTAGCCAGTGGCCGGTAGCGTTAGCCCCAAAGCCATGTCCAATTTTTAAACTACATTACTTTCTTCCTTTTATTCACTCTGTACACTCCCATGCCTTCCTTTTCGAGTCTGTAAACAACTTTACAACATGAATTCAATGATGGGCAAGGTTTTACTTCTCATATGAGAGCGCCCTAACTTCGCGAGTTGATTCAAGCCCAATATGGGCTAACAACTGGCCTGCATACCGAGCAGAATCATTTTGTGCTCGACAAAGACACACAGCCTTGGGTAAAGAGGTCCAATATTATTAATTTTTTTAGTTATATTTTTTCATTGACAGTATACTATTAACTATCAGGAATATTGGATGCTCTGTTTCAAATACAGTCCAGATTGCCGCGCAATGAATTATCTCATGCTTCTTGTCCAAAAACCATATCTAACTGGTTTTTAAAACGGTATCATTTTAATTTCCATTTCCTCCTCAACAAAGGAGAAAATAACATTTGATACTCTTTCTTTAACAAGCGGCTCTCTGAATTAGTTAGAATACCTCTTTTGCTACATCTACAACAAGAAGTATTAATATGAAAAAAATACATGGAGATTACCAGTGTGACACATTGGTCTAGTGGATAGGCAAACGCCTGGCATCTGGAAGGTATCGGGTTCGACTCCCAGCTTTTTTAGTGCTTTTTTTTTTTTTTTTTTTTTTTTTTTTTATAAATCTTTGAAAAATAAAAACTGATGTTAAACCCATTTTTATCTCACTCAAAGAGTGATAAAATAATTATTGTTGGCAGTAATGTTGATGTATGGGAAAGGGTTCCAAATCTCAATATGTCAATGGATTCCTCAAACAAAATTGAAGAAAGGGCCTATGGTGAGGGGGAGCAGCTGAGTGTAGGAAAGAGTGTAAGGGAGCCCCTTTGGGGGTCTTTTTTTTTCTTTTTTTTGACACGGTCGTCACCTAGCTGGCGGTCGTCAGCGTAGCCAGTGGCCGGTAGCGTTAGCCCCAAAGCCATGTCCAATTTTTAAACTACATTACTTTCTTCCTTTTATTCACTCTGTACACTCCCATGCCTTCCTTTTCGAGTCTGTAAACAACTTTACAACATGAATTCAATGATGGGCAAGGTTTTACTTCTCATATGAGAGCGCCCTAACTTCGCGAGTTGATTCAAGCCCAATATGGGCTAACAACTGGCCTGCATACCCGAGCAGAATCATTTTGTGCTCGACAAAGACACACAGCCTTGGGTAAAGAGGTCCAATATTATTAATTTTTTTAGTTATATTTTTTCATTGACAGTATACTATTAACTATCAGGAATATTGGATGCTCTGTTTCAAATACAGTCCAGATTGCCGCGCAATGAATTATCTCATGCTTCTTGTCCAAAAACCATATCTAACTGGTTTTTAAAACGGTATCATTTTAATTTCCATTTCCTCCTCAACAAAGGAGAAAATAACATTTGATACTCTTTCTTTAACAAGCGGCTCTCTGAATTAGTTAGAATACCTCTTTTGCTACATCTACAACAAGAAGTATTAATATGAAAAAAAATACATGGAGATTACCAGTGTGACACATTGGTCTAGTGGATAGGCAAACGCCTGGCATCTGGAAGGTATCGGGTTCGACTCCCAGCTTTTTTAGTGCTTTTTTTTTTTTTTTTTTAATTTTTTTTATAAATCTTTGAAAAATAAAAACTGATGTTAAACCCATTTTTATCTCACTCAAAGAGTGATAAAATAATTATTGTTGGCAGTAATGTTGATGTATGGGAAAGGGTTCCAAATCTCAATATGTCAATGGATTCCTCAAACAAAATTGAAGAAAGGGCCTATGGTGAGGGGGGAGCAGCTGAGTGTAGGAAAGAGTGTAAGGGAGCCCCTTTGGGGTCTTTTTTTCCTTTTTTTGACACGGTCGTCACCTAGCTGGCGGTCGTCAGCGTAGCCAGTGGCCGGTAGCGTTAGCCCCAAAGCCATGTCCAATTTTTAAACTACATTACTTTCTTCCTTTTATTCACTCTGTACACTCCCATGCTTCCTTTTCGAGTCTGTAAACAAGAAGTATTAATATGAAAAAAATACATGGAGATTACCAGTGTGACACATTGGTCTAGTGGATAGGCAAACGCCTGGCATCTGGAAGGTATCGGGTTCGACTCCCAGCTTTTTTAGTGCTTTTTTTTTTTTTTTTTTTTTTATTTTTTTTATAAATCTTTGAAAAATAAAAACTGATGTTAAACCCATTTTTATCTCACTCAAAGAGTGATAAAATAATTATTGTTGGCAGTAATGTTGATGTATGGGAAAGGGTTCCAAATCTCAATATGTCAATGGATTCCTCAAACAAAATTGAAGAAAGGGCCTATGGTGAGGGGGAGCAGCTGAGTGTAGGAAAGAGTGTAAGGGAGCCCCTTTGGGTGTCTTTTTTTCTTCTTTTTTTTGACACGGTCGTCACCTAGCTGGCGGTCGTCAGCGTAGCCAGTGGCCGGTAGCGTTAGCCCCAAAGCCATGTCCAATTTTTAAACTACATTACTTTCTTCCTTTTATTCACTCTGTACACTCCCATGCCTTCCTTTTCGAGTCTGTAAACAACTTTACAACATGAATTCAATGATGGGCAAGGTTTTACTTCTCATATGAGAGCGCCCTAACTTCGCGAGTTGATTCAAGCCCAATATGTGCTAACAACTGGCCTGCATACCCGAGCAGAATCATTTTGTGCTCGACAAAGACACACAGCCTTGGGTAAAGAGGTCCAATATTATTAATTTTTTTAGTTATATTTTTTCATTGACAGTATACTATTAACTATCAGGAATATTGGATGCTCTGTTTCAAATACAGTCCAGATTGCCGCGCAATGAATTATCTCATGCTTCTTGTCCAAAAACCATATCTAACTGGTTTTTAAAACGGTATCATTTTAATTTCCATTTCCTCCTCAACAAAGGAGAAAATAACATTTGATACTCTTTCTTTAACAAGCGGCTCTCTGAATTAGTTAGAATACCTCTTTTGCTACATCTACAACAAGAAGTATTAATATGAAAAAAAATACATGGAGATTACCAGTGTGACACATTGGTCTAGTGGATAGGCAAACGCCTGGCATCTGGAAGGTATCGGGTTCGACTCCCAGCTTTTTTAGTGCTTTTTTTTATTAATTTTTTTAATTTTTTTATAAATCTTTGAAAAATAAAAACTGATGTTAAACCCATTTTTATCTCACTCAAAGAGTGATAAAATAATTATTGTTGGCAGTAATGTTGATGTATGGGAAAGGGTTCCAAATCTCAATATGTCAATGGATTCCTCAAACAAAATTGAAGAAAGGGCCTATGGTGAGGGGGGAGCAGCTGAGTGTAGGAAAGAGTGTAAGGGAGCCCCTTTGGGGTCTTTTTTTCCTTTTTTTTGACACGGTCGTCACCTAGCTGGCGGTCGTCAGCGTAGCCAGTGGCCGGTAGCGTTAGCCCCAAAGCCATGTCCAATTTTTAAACTACATTACTTTCTTCCTTTTATTCACTCTGTACACTCCCATGCCTTCCTTTTCGAGTCTGTAAACAACTTTACAACATGAATTCAATGATGGGCAAGGTTTTACTTCTCATATGAGAGCGCCCTAACTTCGCGAGTTGATTCAAGCCCAATATGGGCTAACAACTGGCCTGCATACCCGAGCAGAATCATTTTGTGCTCGACAAAGACACACAGCCTTGGGTAAAGAGGTCCAATATTATTAATTTTTTAGTTAATTTTTTCATTGACAGTATACTATTAACTATCAGGAATATTGGATGCTCTGTTTCAAATACAGTCCAGATTGCCGCGCAATGAATTATCTCATGCTTCTTGTCCAAAAACCATATCTAACTGGTTTTTAAAACGGTATCATTTTAATTTCCATTTCCTCCTCAACAAAGGAGAAAATAACATTTGATACTCTTTCTTTAACAAGCGGCTCTCTGAATTAGTTAGAATACCTCTTTTGCTACATCTACAACAAGAAGTATTAATATGAAAAAAAATACATGGAGATTACCAGTGTGACACATTGGTCTAGTGGATAGGCAAACGCCTGGCATCTGGAAGGTATCGGGTTCGACTCCCAGCTTTTTTAGTGCTTTTTTTTTTTTTTTTTTTTTTTTTTTTATAAATCTTTGAAAAATAAAAACTGATGTTAAACCCATTTTTATCTCACTCAAAGAGTGATAAAATAATTATTGTTGGCAGTAATGTTGATGTATGGGAAAGGGTTCCAAATCTCAATATGTCAATGGATTCCTCAAACAAAATTGAAGAAAGGGCCTATGGTGAGGGGGAGCAGCTGAGTGTAGGAAAGAGTGTAAGGGAGCCCCTTTGGGGGTCTTTTTTTTCTTCTTTTTTTTGACACGGTCGTCACCTAGCTGGCGGTCGTCAGCGTAGCCAGTGGCCGGTAGCGTTAGCCCCAAAGCCATGTCCAATTTTTAAACTACATTACTTTCTTCCTTTTATTCACTCTGTACACTCCCATGCCTTCCTTTTCGAGTCTGTAAACAACTTTACAACATGAATTCAATGATGGGCAAGGTTTTACTTCTCATATGAGAGCGCCCTAACTTCGCGAGTTGATTCAAGCCCAATATGTGCTAACAACTGGCCTGCATACCCGAGCAGAATCATTTTGTGCTCGACAAAGACACACAGCCTTGGGTAAAGAGGTCCAATATTATTAATTTTTTTAGTTATATTTTTTCATTGACAGTATACTATTAACTATCAGGAATATTGGATGCTCTGTTTCAAATACAGTCCAGATTGCCGCGCAATGAATTATCTCATGCTTCTTGTCCAAAAACCATATCTAACTGGTTTTTAAAACGGTATCATTTTAATTTCCATTTCCTCCTCAACAAAGGAGAAAATAACATTTGATACTCTTTCTTTAACAAGCGGCTCTCTGAATTAGTTAGAATACCTCTTTTGCTACATCTACAACAAGAAGTATTAATATGAAAAAAAATACATGGAGATTACCAGTGTGACACATTGGTCTAGTGGATAGGCAAACGCCTGGCATCTGGAAGGTATCGGGTTCGACTCCCAGCTTTTTTAGTGCTTTTTTTTTATAATTTTTTTAATTTTTTTTATAAATCTTTGAAAAATAAAAACTGATGTTAAACCCATTTTTATCTCACTCAAAGAGTGATAAAATAATTATTGTTGGCAGTAATGTTGATGTATGGGAAAGGGTTCCAAATCTCAATATGTCAATGGATTCCTCAAACAAAATTGAAGAAAGGGCCTATGGTGAGGGGGGAGCAGCTGAGTGTAGGAAAGAGTGTAAGGGAGCCCCTTTGGGGGTCTTTTTTTTCCTTTTTTTTGACACGGTCGTCACCTAGCTGGCGGTCGTCAGCGTAGCCAGTGGCCGGTAGCGTTAGCCCCAAAGCCATGTCCAATTTTTAAACTACATTACTTTCTTCCTTTTATTCACTCTGTACACTCCCATGCCTTCCTTTTCGAGTCTGTAAACAACTTTACAACATGAATTCAATGATGGGCAAGGTTTTACTTCTCATATGAGAGCGCCCTAACTTCGCGAGTTGATTCAAGCCCAATATGGGCTAACAACTGGCCTGCATACCCGAGCAGAATCATTTTGTGCTCGACAAAGACACACAGCCTTGGGTAAAGAGGTCCAATATTATTAATTTTTTTAGTTATTTTTTCATTGACAGTATACTATTAACTATCAGGAATATTGGATGCTCTGTTTCAAATACAGTCCAGATTGCCGCGCAATGAATTATCTCATGCTTCTTGTCCAAAAACCATATCTAACTGGTTTTTAAAACGGTATCATTTTAATTTCCATTTCCTCCTCAACAAAGGAGAAAATAACATTTGATACTCTTTCTTTAACAAGCGGCTCTCTGAATTAGTTAGAATACCTCTTTTGCTACATCTACAACAAGAAGTATTAATATGAAAAAAAATACATGGAGATTACCAGTGTGACACATTGGTCTAGTGGATAGGCAAACGCCTGGCATCTGGAAGGTATCGGGTTCGACTCCCAGCTTTTTTAGTGCTTTTTTTTTTTTTTTTTTTAATTTTTTTTTATAAATCTTTGAAAAATAAAAACTGATGTTAAACCCATTTTTATCTCACTCAAAGAGTGATAAAATAATTATTGTTGGCAGTAATGTTGATGTATGGGAAAGGGTTCCAAATCTCAATATGTCAATGGATTCCTCAAACAAAATTGAAGAAAGGGCCTATGGTGAGGGGGGAGCAGCTGAGTGTAGGAAAGAGTGTAAGGGAGCCCCTTTGGGGGTCTTTTTTTTTCTTTTTTTTGACACGGTCGTCACCTAGCTGGCGGTCGTCAGCGTAGCCAGTGGCCGGTAGCGTTAGCCCCAAAGCCATGTCCAATTTTAAACTACATTACTTTCTTCCTTTTATTCACTCTGTACACTCCCATGCCTTCCTTTTCGAGTCTGTAAACAACTTTACAACATGAATTCAATGATGGGCAAGGTTTTACTTCTCATATGAGAGCGCCCTAACTTCGCGAGTTGATTCAAGCCCAATATGGGCTAACAACTGGCCTGCATACCCGAGCAGAATCATTTTGTGCTCGACAAAGACACACAGCCTTGGGTAAAGAGGTCCAATATTATTAATTTTTTTAGTTATATTTTTTCATTGACAGTATACTATTAACTATCAGGAATATTGGATGCTCTGTTTCAAATACAGTCCAGATTGCCGCGCAATGAATTATCTCATGCTTCTTGTCCAAAAACCATATCTAACTGGTTTTTAAAACGGTATCATTTTAATTTCCATTTCCTCCTCAACAAAGGAGAAAATAACATTTGATACTCTTTCTTTAACAAGCGGCTCTCTGAATTAGTTAGAATACCTCTTTTGCTACATCTACAACAAGAAGTATTAATATGAAAAAAAATACATGGAGATTACCAGTGTGACACATTGGTCTAGTGGATAGGCAAACGCCTGGCATCTGGAAGGTATCGGGTTCGACTCCCAGCTTTTTTAGTGCTTTTTTTTTTTTTTTTTTTTTTTTTTTTTTTTATAATCTTTGAAAAATAAAAACTGATGTTAAACCCATTTTTATCTCACTCAAAGAGTGATAAAATAATTATTGTTGGCAGTAATGTTGATGTATGGGAAAGGGTTCCAAATCTCAATATGTCAATGGATTCCTCAAACAAAATTGAAGAAAGGGCCTATGGTGAGGGGGGAGCAGCTGAGTGTAGGAAAGAGTGTAAGGGAGCCCCTTTGGGTCTTTTTTTCTTCTTTTTTTTGACACGGTCGTCACCTAGCTGGCGGTCGTCAGCGTAGCCAGTGGCCGGTAGCGTTAGCCCCAAAGCCATGTCCAATTTTAAACTACATTACTTTCTTCCTTTTATTCACTCTGTACACTCCCATGCCTTCCTTTTCGAGTCTGTAAACAACTTTACAACATGAATTCAATGATGGGCAAGGTTTTACTTCTCATATGAGAGCGCCCTAACTTCGCGAGTTGATTCAAGCCCAATATGTGCTAACAACTGGCCTGCATACCCGAGCAGAATCATTTTGTGCTCGACAAAGACACACAGCCTTGGGTAAAGAGGTCCAATATTATTAATTTTTTTAGTTATATTTTTTCATTGACAGTATACTATTAACTATCAGGAATATTGGATGCTCTGTTTCAAATACAGTCCAGATTGCCGCGCAATGAATTATCTCATGCTTCTTGTCCAAAAACCATATCTAACTGGTTTTTAAAACGGTATCATTTTAATTTCCATTTCCTCCTCAACAAAGGAGAAAATAACATTTGATACTCTTTCTTTAACAAGCGGCTCTCTGAATTAGTTAGAATACCTCTTTTGCTACATCTACAACAAGAAGTATTAATATGAAAAAAAATACATGGAGATTACCAGTGTGACACATTGGTCTAGTGGATAGGCAAACGCCTGGCATCTGGAAGGTATCGGGTTCGACTCCCAGCTTTTTTAGTGCTTTTTTTTTATTAATTTTTTTAATTTTTTTTATAAATCTTTGAAAAATAAAAACTGATGTTAAACCCATTTTTATCTCACTCAAAGAGTGATAAAATAATTATTGTTGGCAGTAATGTTGATGTATGGGAAAGGGTTCCAAATCTCAATATGTCAATGGATTCCTCAAACAAAATTGAAGAAAGGGCCTATGGTGAGGGGGGAGCAGCTGAGTGTAGGAAAGAGTGTAAGGGAGCCCCTTTGGGGGTCTTTTTTTCCTTTTTTTTGACACGGTCGTCACCTAGCTGGCGGTCGTCAGCGTAGCCAGTGGCCGGTAGCGTTAGCCCCAAAGCCATGTCCAATTTTTAAACTACATTACTTTCTTCCTTTTATTCACTCTGTACACTCCCATGCCTTCCTTTTCGAGTCTGTAAACAACTTTACAACATGAATTCAATGATGGGCAAGGTTTTACTTCTCATACAGTACACGCCGAAAATCTCCGCAACACGATTTACACGATTCAAAATTTACACGATTCGACTGCTCGCGGGAATCGTGTAACCATTTATTTTTACACGATTCGTTTTTTGCCAATGAAGCGAAATTTGAATCGTGTAAACGTGTAATCGTGTAAAATTACACGATTCCTCAATTCAGGTCGAATCGTGTAATCGTGTAATCTGCCCGCCGAAAATCTCCGCAACACGATTACACGATTCAAAATTACACGATTCGATTGCTCGCTGGAATTGTGTTACAATTTATTTTCAGTGGTGATGGTGAGCAGGTTAAGGACGTCTAGTTCAGTAAAAGCAAGAAGTTACTTCTTGGTTGAACGAGGACAACGTGGACGATACGAGGGGATAGCGAAGATTACGCTTTCTTTCTCTTGTATATATTTTTAATTGCAGTGTCTTGTCTCTAGTTTTATTATAGAATGTTTGAAATTTAAAAAATCAGTCCACTTCCCGAAAAGCACTCTCGGATTTAATCCTCGGTGAGAAAAAAGAAAAAGCGATGAACGACGAAGGAAGGGGGGAATTTTTGTTATTCCTAATTGTAAATAAGTAAAAATGATTACAAAATGTAAAGGAGGCTAACATAATTAAGTATGTTGTGATACTCTTACATTACAAGGCTGTACCATTAGAATTACGGTTCACCAGCTCATTCGTTACTATGAATATCGTTATACTCTTTTTTATTCAATCATTATCCATTTTACAAACCTGGTTTGTAAAAACGCGTCATATGACGCACGAAAACCAAGGTTTGTCGACAAACCTCCTTTGTAAATTCGGGCCTTAGACTTTGATCACTTATTGCTTTTTTAGCGTTCCTCATTTTCGTAAATTACCTTTTACAACATTGCATTATTCAGCTATATGTATAAAGAGCTACGGTCAAGGCTTAAGGGCACACTTCCTGTCACATACACAAGAAGCTTACTCTGAATGTGGCCTGCCATTGACCCTCGCCGGGGACAAAGGCCGTTGCCCTAGCTACAGGCAGAGATCCTTACATATACCTATTGTTCAGGGGGTTCCCCTTGAACATAGGATCCCCCTGAACAATAGGTATTACATGTACGTAAGTATGTAAGCCACTGGCTACAGAGTGTAGGAACAGTTGCAAGCCGAGAATGAAGAGAATAATAAGTGAATGGCCAACTGTCTTTGAGTTACGTTTAGCTAGCGGCATAGTGTCCCCCCCTTTTTCAAGTTCCCCCAAAGTGCCCCTTTGTATGTAGGAAAAGTACCTATTTTACTTTGACAAGTGTCCCTATTAATTTGTAAGTGCCCCTTCCCCTTTTCAACTCTGATAAGTGCTACTTTTCTTTGACACACACCCCTTTTCCTTCGACGAGTTCCTATTTTCCTTTACAATAAGTGTCCATTTTCCATTCTCGTTAGTGTCCTTTTAATCTCTAGTAAGTATCCCTCTTTAAGTACGAGAAGTGCCCCTCTTCACTTTTGATAAATGCCCCCATCAACTCCGATAAATGCCCCTATTAAAATCTGATCGGTGCCCCTTTTCTTTCAACTAAAGCTTTTTTTTATCTCTCTCTCTCTCTCTCCTCTCTCTCTTTCTTTCATATCTTTCTATTCCCCATATCTTTCTCGCCTCTCTTTCCCTCATTATGTTTCCCCTCTTACCTTATTAATTTGTCTCTTTTCCTCTCCGTTTCAAAGCCTTCTCATTTCTGTTAATTTTACTAGGTTTCGCCCTTCTTTTTTATCACTCTATTTCACTCTTTCTTTTCTTCCGGTCAACTTTTTAGTTTTCCCTTTTTTTCTCTCTTTTTTTTCTGTTTATCTTTATCGTGCCTTTCAACCCTCATTTTCCTTTTATATGTTCCCTTCTCCTCGTAGCTATCTTTTTTCCTTTACTATTTCATCTATCATGTCTTCTGTTTCTGACGTTTTCCTACCTTGTCTCACGGATTAGTATACGATACATGTTGAAAGTGCTGAGGTTTATACACGAATATAAATTACAGTAATTAACTGATGTACACTGAAGGTAAGTTGTGTATAAAGCAATTCGTGTCAGCAGGATAGATTTCGATTGTTGCAGCTTGTCGCATCTTCTACCAATGCCCTTATAACCCTAATAACTATTTACACGATTACACGATTCAGAGGACATTCTTCAATCGTGTATATTTACACGATTACACAGTTACACGATTGTTGCATCTGGTCGAATCACCGCCAATGCACTTAACTATTTAAAACGATTACACGATTCAGAGCGACATTCTTCAATCGTGTACATTTACACATTCACAGTTACACGATTCAGGTGAATCGTGTAAACCGTGTAATCCTAAAAAAATTCGTGTAATCGTGTTGCGGAGATTTTACGTGTACTGTATGAGAGCGCCCTAACTTCGCGAGTTGATTCAAGCCCAATATGGGCTAACAACTGGCCTGCATATCCGAGCAGAATCATTTTGTGCTCGACAAAGACACACAGCCTTGGGTAAAGAGGTCCAATATTATTAATTTTTTTAGTTATTTTTTCATTGACAGTATACTATTAACTATCAGGAATATTGGATGCTCTGTTTCAAATACAGTCCAGATTGCCGCGCAATGAATTATCTCATGCTTCTTGTCCAAAAACCATATCTAACTGGTTTTTAAAACGGTATCATTTTAATTTCCATTTCCTCCTCAACAAAGGAGAAAATAACATTTGATACTCTTTCTTTAACAAGCGGCTCTCTGAATTAGTTAGAATACCTCTTTTGCTACATCTACAACAAGAAGTATTAATATGAAAAAAAATACATGGAGATTACCAGTGTGACACATTGGTCTAGTGGATAGGCAAACGCCTGGCATCTGGAAGGTATCGGGTTCGACTCCCAGCTTTTTTAGTGCTTTTTTTTTATTAATTTTTTTAATTTTTTTTATAAATCTTTGAAAAATAAAAACTGATGTTAAACCCATTTTTATCTCACTCAAAGAGTGATAAAATAATTATTGTTGGCAGTAATGTTGATGTATGGGAAAGGGTTCCAAATCTCAATATGTCAATGGATTCCTCAAACAAAATTGAAGAAAGGGCCTATGGTGAGGGGGGAGCAGCTGAGTGTAGGAAAGAGTGTAAGGGAGCCCCTTTGGGGGTCTTTTTTTCTTTTTTTTTGACACGGTCGTCACCTAGCTGGCGGTCGTCAGCGTAGCCAGTGGCCGGTAGCGTTAGCCCCAAAGCCATGTCCAATTTTTAAACTACATTACTTTCTTCCTTTTATTCACTCTGTACACTCCCATGCCTTCCTTTTCGAGTCTGTAAACAACTTTACAACATGAATTCAATGATGGGCAAGGTTTTACTTCTCATATGAGAGCGCCCTAACTTCGCGAGTTGATTCAAGCCCAATATGGGCTAACAACTGGCCTGCATATCCGAGCAGAATCATTTTGTGCTCGACAAAGACACACAGCCTTGGGTAAAGAGGTCCAATATTATTAATTTTTTTATTAATTTTTTCATTGACAGTATACTATTAACTATCAGGAATATTGGATGCTCTGTTTCAAATACAGTCCAGATTGCCGCGCAATGAATTATCTCATGCTTCTTGTCCAAAAACCATATCTAACTGGTTTTTAAAACGGTATCATTTTAATTTCCATTTCCTCCTCAACAAAGGAGAAAATAACATTTGATACTCTTTCTTTAACAAGCGGCTCTCTGAATTAGTTAGAATACCTCTTTTGCTACATCTACAACAAGAAGTATTAATATGAAAAAAATACATGGAGATTACCAGTGTGACACATTGGTCTAGTGGATAGGCAAACGCCTGGCATCTGGAAGGTATCGGGTTCGACTCCCAGCTTTTTTAGTGCTTTTTTTTTTTTTTTTTTTTTTAATTTTTTTTATAAATCTTTGAAAAATAAAAACTGATGTTAAACCCATTTTTATCTCACTCAAAGAGTGATAAAATAATTATTGTTGGCAGTAATGTTGATGTATGGGAAAGGGTTCCAAATCTCAATATGTCAATGGATTCCTCAAACAAAATTGAAGAAAGGGCCTATGGTGAGGGGGGAGCAGCTGAGTGTAGGAAAGAGTGTAAGGGAGCCCCTTTGGGGGTCTTTTTTTTTCTTTTTTTTTGACACGGTCGTCACCTAGCTGGCGGTCGTCAGCGTAGCCAGTGGCCGGTAGCGTTAGCCCCAAAGCCATGTCCAATTTTTAAACTACATTACTTTCTTCCTTTTATTCACTCTGTACACTCCCATGCCTTCCTTTTCGAGTCTGTAAACAACTTTACAACATGAATTCAATGATGGGCAAGGTTTTACTTCTCATATGAGAGCGCCCTAACTTCGCGAGTTGATTCAAGCCCAATATGGGCTAACAACTGGCCTGCATACCCGAGCAGAATCATTTTGTGCTCGACAAAGACACACAGCCTTGGGTAAAGAGGTCCAATATTATTAATTTTTTTAGTTATATTTTTTCATTGACAGTATACTATTAACTATCAGGAATATTGGATGCTCTGTTTCAAATACAGTCCAGATTGCCGCGCAATGAATTATCTCATGCTTCTTGTCCAAAAACCATATCTAACTGGTTTTTAAAACGGTATCATTTTAATTTCCATTTCCTCCTCAACAAAGGAGAAAATAACATTTGATACTCTTTCTTTAACAAGCGGCTCTCTGAATTAGTTAGAATACCTCTTTTGCTACATCTACAACAAGAAGTATTAATATGAAAAAAAATACATGGAGATTACCAGTGTGACACATTGGTCTAGTGGATAGGCAAACGCCTGGCATCTGGAAGGTATCGGGTTCGACTCCCAGCTTTTTTAGTGCTTTTTTTTTTTTTTTTTTTTAATTTTTTTTTATAAATCTTTGAAAAATAAAAACTGATGTTAAACCCATTTTTATCTCACTCAAAGAGTGATAAAATAATTATTGTTGGCAGTAATGTTGATGTATGGGAAAGGGTTCCAAATCTCAATATGTCAATGGATTCCTCAAACAAAATTGAAGAAAGGGCCTATGGTGAGGGGGGAGCAGCTGAGTGTAGGAAAGAGTGTAAGGGAGCCCCTTTGGGGGTCTTTTTTTTTCTTTTTTTTGACACGGTCGTCACCTAGCTGGCGGTCGTCAGCGTAGCCAGTGGCCGGTAGCGTTAGCCCCAAAGCCATGTCCAATTTTTAAACTACATTACTTTCTTCCTTTTATTCACTCTGTACACTCCCATGCCTTCCTTTTCGAGTCTGTAAACAACTTTACAACATGAATTCAATGATGGGCAAGGTTTTACTTCTCATATGAGAGCGCCCTAACTTCGCGAGTTGATTCAAGCCCAATATGTGCTAACAACTGGCCTGCATACCCGAGCAGAATCATTTTGTGCTCGACAAAGACACACAGCCTTGGGTAAAGAGGTCCAATATTATTAATTTTTTTAGTTATATTTTTTCATTGACAGTATACTATTAACTATCAGGAATATTGGATGCTCTGTTTCAAATACAGTCCAGATTGCCGCGCAATGAATTATCTCATGCTTCTTGTCCAAAAACCATATCTAACTGGTTTTTAAAACGGTATCATTTTAATTTCCATTTCCTCCTCAACAAAGGAGAAAATAACATTTGATACTCTTTCTTTAACAAGCGGCTCTCTGAATTAGTTAGAATACCTCTTTTGCTACATCTACAACAAGAAGTATTAATATGAAAAAAAATACATGGAGATTACCAGTGTGACACATTGGTCTAGTGGATAGGCAAACGCCTGGCATCTGGAAGGTATCGGGTTCGACTCCCAGCTTTTTTAGTGCTTTTTTTTTTTTTTTTTTTTTTTTTTTTATAAATCTTTGAAAAATAAAAACTGATGTTAAACCCATTTTTATCTCACTCAAAGAGTGATAAAATAATTATTGTTGGCAGTAATGTTGATGTATGGGAAAGGGTTCCAAATCTCAATATGTCAATGGATTCCTCAAACAAAATTGAAGAAAGGGCCTATGGTGAGGGGGGAGCAGCTGAGTGTAGGAAAGAGTGTAAGGGAGCCCCTTTGGGGGTCTTTTTTTCTTCTTTTTTTGACACGGTCGTCACCTAGCTGGCGGTCGTCAGCGTAGCCAGTGGCCGGTAGCGTTAGCCCCAAAGCCATGTCCAATTTTTAAACTACATTACTTTCTTCCTTTTATTCACTCTGTACACTCCCATGCCTTCCTTTTCGAGTCTGTAAACAACTTTACAACATGAATTCAATGATGGGCAAGGTTTTACTTCTCATATGAGAGCGCCCTAACTTCGCGAGTTGATTCAAGCCCAATATGGGCTAACAACTGGCCTGCATACCCGAGCAGAATCATTTTGTGCTCGACAAAGACACACAGCCTTGGGTAAAGAGGTCCAATATTATTAATTTTTTTAGTTATATTTTTTCATTGACAGTATACTATTAACTATCAGGAATATTGGATGCTCTGTTTCAAATACAGTCCAGATTGCCGCGCAATGAATTATCTCATGCTTCTTGTCCAAAAACCATATCTAACTGGTTTTTAAAACGGTATCATTTTAATTTCCATTTCCTCCTCAACAAAGGAGAAAATAACATTTGATACTCTTTCTTTAACAAGCGGCTCTCTGAATTAGTTAGAATACCTCTTTTGCTACATCTACAACAAGAAGTATTAATATGAAAAAAAATACATGGAGATTACCAGTGTGACACATTGGTCTAGTGGATAGGCAAACGCCTGGCATCTGGAAGGTATCGGGTTCGACTCCCAGCTTTTTTAGTGCTTTTTTTTTTTTAATTTTTTTAATTTTTTTATAAATCTTTGAAAAATAAAAACTGATGTTAAACCCATTTTTATCTCACTCAAAGAGTGATAAAATAATTATTGTTGGCAGTAATGTTGATGTATGGGAAAGGGTTCCAAATCTCAATATGTCAATGGATTCCTCAAACAAAATTGAAGAAAGGGCCTATGGTGAGGGGGGAGCAGCTGAGTGTAGGAAAGAGTGTAAGGGAGCCCCTTTGGGGGTCTTTTTTTCCTTTTTTTTGACACGGTCGTCACCTAGCTGGCGGTCGTCAGCGTAGCCAGTGGCCGGTAGCGTTAGCCCCAAAGCCATGTCCAATTTTTAAACTACATTACTTTCTTCCTTTTATTCACTCTGTACACTCCCATGCCTTCCTTTTCGAGTCTGTAAACAACTTTACAACATGAATTCAATGATGGGCAAGGTTTTACTTCTCATATGAGAGCGCCCTAACTTCGCGAGTTGATTCAAGCCCAATATGGGCTAACAACTGGCCTGCATACCCGAGCAGAATCATTTTGTGCTCGACAAAGACACACAGCCTTGGGTAAAGAGGTCCAATATTATTAATTTTTTTAGTTAATTTTTTCATTGACAGTATACTATTAACTATCAGGAATATTGGATGCTCTGTTTCAAATACAGTCCAGATTGCCGCGCAATGAATTATCTCATGCTTCTTGTCCAAAAACCATATCTAACTGGTTTTTAAAACGGTATCATTTTAATTTCCATTTCCTCCTCAACAAAGGAGAAAATAACATTTGATACTCTTTCTTTAACAAGCGGCTCTCTGAATTAGTTAGAATACCTCTTTTGCTACATCTACAACAAGAAGTATTAATATGAAAAAAAATACATGGAGATTACCAGTGTGACACATTGGTCTAGTGGATAGGCAAACGCCTGGCATCTGGAAGGTATCGGGTTCGACTCCCAGCTTTTTTAGTGCTTTTTTTTTTTTTTTTTTTTTTTTTTTTTTTATAAATCTTTGAAAAATAAAAACTGATGTTAAACCCATTTTTATCTCACTCAAAGAGTGATAAAATAATTATTGTTGGCAGTAATGTTGATGTATGGGAAAGGGTTCCAAATCTCAATATGTCAATGGATTCCTCAAACAAAATTGAAGAAAGGGCCTATGGTGAGGGGGGAGCAGCTGAGTGTAGGAAAGAGTGTAAGGGAGCCCCTTTGGGGGTCTTTTTTTTTCTTTTTTTTGACACGGTCGTCACCTAGCTGGCGGTCGTCAGCGTAGCCAGTGGCCGGTAGCGTTAGCCCCAAAGCCATGTCCAATTTTTAAACTACATTACTTTCTTCCTTTTATTCACTCTGTACACTCCCATGCCTTCCTTTCGAGTCTGTAAACAACTTTACAACATGAATTCAATGATGGGCAAGGTTTTACTTCTCATATGAGAGCGCCCTAACTTCGCGAGTTGATTCAAGCCCAATATGGGCTAACAACTGGCCTGCATACCCGAGCAGAATCATTTTGTGCTCGACAAAGACACACAGCCTTGGGTAAAGAGGTCCAATATTATTAATTTTTTTAGTTATATTTTTCATTGACAGTATACTATTAACTATCAGGAATATTGGATGCTCTGTTTCAAATACAGTCCAGATTGCCGCGCAATGAATTATCTCATGCTTCTTGTCCAAAAACCATATCTAACTGGTTTTTAAAACGGTATCATTTTAATTTCCATTTCCTCCTCAACAAAGGAGAAAATAACATTTGATACTCTTTCTTTAACAAGCGGCTCTCTGAATTAGTTAGAATACCTCTTTTGCTACATCTACAACAAGAAGTATTAATATGAAAAAAAATACATGGAGATTACCAGTGTGACACATTGGTCTAGTGGATAGGCAAACGCCTGGCATCTGGAAGGTATCGGGTTCGACTCCCAGCTTTTTTAGTGCTTTTTTTTATTAATTTTTTATTTTTTTTTATAAATCTTTGAAAAATAAAAACTGATGTTAAACCCATTTTTATCTCACTCAAAGAGTGATAAAATAATTATTGTTGGCAGTAATGTTGATGTATGGGAAAGGGTTCCAAATCTCAATATGTCAATGGATTCCTCAAACAAAATTGAAGAAAGGGCCTATGGTGAGGGGGGAGCAGCTGAGTGTAGGAAAGAGTGTAAGGGAGCCCCTTTGGGGGTCTTTTTTTCTTTTTTTTTTGACACGGTCGTCACCTAGCTGGCGGTCGTCAGCGTAGCCAGTGGCCGGTAGCGTTAGCCCCAAAGCCATGTCCAATTTTTAAACTACATTACTTTCTTCCTTTTATTCACTCTGTACACTCCCATGCCTTCCTTTTCGAGTCTGTAAACAACTTTACAACATGAATTCAATGATGGGCAAGGTTTTACTTCTCATATGAGAGCGCCCTAACTTCGCGAGTTGATTCAAGCCCAATATGGGCTAACAACTGGCCTGCATACCCGAGCAGAATCATTTTGTGCTCGACAAAGACACACAGCCTTGGGTAAAGAGGTCCAATATTATTAATTTTTTAGTTAATTTTTTTCATTGACAGTATACTATTAACTATCAGGAATATTGGATGCTCTGTTTCAAATACAGTCCAGATTGCCGCGCAATGAATTATCTCATGCTTCTTGTCCAAAAACCATATCTAACTGGTTTTTAAAACGGTATCATTTTAATTTCCATTTCCTCCTCAACAAAGGAGAAAATAACATTTGATACTCTTTCTTTAACAAGCGGCTCTCTGAATTAGTTAGAATACCTCTTTTGCTACATCTACAACAAGAAGTATTAATATGAAAAAAAATACATGGAGATTACCAGTGTGACACATTGGTCTAGTGGATAGGCAAACGCCTGGCATCTGGAAGGTATCGGGTTCGACTCCCAGCTTTTTTAGTGCTTTTTTTTTTTTTTTTTTTTAATTTTTTTTTATAAATCTTTGAAAAATAAAAACTGATGTTAAACCCATTTTTATCTCACTCAAAGAGTGATAAAATAATTATTGTTGGCAGTAATGTTGATGTATGGGAAAGGGTTCCAAATCTCAATATGTCAATGGATTCCTCAAACAAAATTGAAGAAAGGGCCTATGGTGAGGGGGGAGCAGCTGAGTGTAGGAAAGAGTGTAAGGGAGCCCCTTTGGGGGTCTTTTTTTTTCTTTTTTTGACACGGTCGTCACCTAGCTGGCGGTCGTCAGCGTAGCCAGTGGCCGGTAGCGTTAGCCCCAAAGCCATGTCCAATTTTTAAACTACATTACTTTCTTCCTTTTATTCACTCTGTACACTCCCATGCCTTCCTTTTCGAGTCTGTAAACAACTTTACAACATGAATTCAATGATGGGCAAGGTTTTACTTCTCATATGAGAGCGCCCTAACTTCGCGAGTTGATTCAAGCCCAATATGGGCTAACAACTGGCCTGCATACCCGAGCAGAATCATTTTGTGCTCGACAAAGACACACAGCCTTGGGTAAAGAGGTCCAATATTATTAATTTTTTTAGTTATATTTTTTCATTGACAGTATACTATTAACTATCAGGAATATTGGATGCTCTGTTTCAAATACAGTCCAGATTGCCGCGCAATGAATTATCTCATGCTTCTTGTCCAAAAACCATATCTAACTGGTTTTTAAAACGGTATCATTTTAATTTCCATTTCCTCCTCAACAAAGGAGAAAATAACATTTGATACTCTTTCTTTAACAAGCGGCTCTCTGAATTAGTTAGAATACCTCTTTTGCTACATCTACAACAAGAAGTATTAATATGAAAAAAAATACATGGAGATTACCAGTGTGACACATTGGTCTAGTGGATAGGCAAACGCCTGGCATCTGGAAGGTATCGGGTTCGACTCCCAGCTTTTTTAGTGCTTTTTTTTTTTTTTTTTTTTTTTTTTTTTTTATAAATCTTTGAAAAATAAAAACTGATGTTAAACCCATTTTTATCTCACTCAAAGAGTGATAAAATAATTATTGTTGGCAGTAATGTTGATGTATGGGAAAGGGTTCCAAATCTCAATATGTCAATGGATTCCTCAAACAAAATTGAAGAAAGGGCCTATGGTGAGGGGGGAGCAGCTGAGTGTAGGAAAGAGTGTAAGGGAGCCCCTTGGGGGTCTTTTTTTTTCTTTTTTTTGACACGGTCGTCACCTAGCTGGCGGTCGTCAGCGTAGCCAGTGGCCGGTAGCGTTAGCCCCAAAGCCATGTCCAATTATTAAACTACATTACTTTCTTCCTTTTATTCACTCTGTACACTCCCATGCCTTCCTTTTCGAGTCTGTAAACAACTTTACAACATGAATTCAATGATGGGCAAGGTTTTACTTCTCATATGAGAGCGCCCTAACTTCGCGAGTTGATTCAAGCCCAATATGTGCTAACAACTGGCCTGCATACCCGAGCAGAATCATTTGTGCTCGACAAAGACACACAGCCTTGGGTAAAGAGGTCCAATATTATTAATTTTTTTAGTTATATTTTTTCATTGACAGTATACTATTAACTATCAGGAATATTGGATGCTCTGTTTCAAATACAGTCCAGATTGCCGCGCAATGAATTATCTCATGCTTCTTGTCCAAAAACCATATCTAACTGGTTTTTAAAACGGTATCATTTTAATTTCCATTTCCTCCTCAACAAAGGAGAAAATAACATTTGATACTCTTTCTTTAACAAGCGGCTCTCTGAATTAGTTAGAATACCTCTTTTGCTACATCTACAACAAGAAGTATTAATATGAAAAAAATACATGGAGATTACCAGTGTGACACATTGGTCTAGTGGATAGGCAAACGCCTGGCATCTGGAAGGTATCGGGTTCGACTCCCAGCTTTTTAGTGCTTTTTTTTTATTAATTTTTTAATTTTTTTTATAAATCTTTGAAAAATAAAAACTGATGTTAAACCCCATTTTTATCTCACTCAAAGAGTGATAAAATAATTATTGTTGCAGTAATGTTGATGTATGGGAAAGGGTTCCAATCTCAATATGTCAATGGATTCCTCAAACAAAATTGAAGAAAGGGCCTATGGTGAGGGGGAGCAGCTGAGTGTAGGAAAGAGTGTAAGGGAGCCCCTTTGGGGTCTTTTTTTTCCTTTTTTTTGACACGGTCGTCACCTAGCTGGCGGTCGTCAGCGTAGCCAGTGGCCGGTAGCGTTAGCCCCAAAGCCATGTCCAATTTTTAAACTACATTACTTTCTTCCTTTTATTCACTCTGTACACTCCCATGCCTTCCTTTTCGAGTCTGTAAACAACTTTACAACATGAATTCAATGATGGGCAAGGTTTACTTCTCATACAGTACACGCCGAAATCTCCGCAACACGATTTACACGATTCAAAATTTACACGGGCTAACAACTGGCCTGCATATCCGAGCAGAATCATTTTGTGCTCGACAAAGACACACAGCCTTGGGTAAAGAGGTCCAATATTATTAATTTTTTTAGTTTTATTTTTTCATTGACAGTATACTATTAACTATCAGGAATATTGGATGCTCTGTTTCAAATACAGTCCAGATTGCCGCGCAATGATTATCTCATGCTTCTTTGTCCAAAAACCATTCTAACTGGTTTTAAACGGTATCATTTTAATTTCCATTTCCTCCTCAACAAAGGAGAAAATAACATTTGATACTCTTTCTTTAACAAGCGGCTCTCTGAATTAGTTAGAATACCTCTTTTGCTACATCTACAACAAGAAGTATTAATATGAAAAAATACATGGAGATTACCAGTGTGACACATTGGTCTAGTGGGATAGGCAAACGCCTGGCATCTGGAAGGTATCGGGTTCGACTCCCAGCTTTTTTAGTGCTTTTTTTTTTTTTTTTTTTTTTTTTTTTTTTTTTTTTATAAATCTTTGAAAAATAAAAACTGATGTTAACCCATTTTTATCTCACTCAAAGAGTGATAATATTATTGTTGGCCAGTAATGTTGATGTATGGGAAGGGTTCCAATCTCAATATGTCAATGGATTCCTCAAACAAAATTGAAGAAGGCCTATGGTGAGGGGGGAAGCTGGTTGTAGGAAAGAGTGTAAGGAGCCCCTTTGGGTGTCTTTTTTTTTCTTCTTTTTTTTGACACGGTCGTCACCTAGCTGGCGTCGTCAGCGTAGCCAGTGGCCGGTAGCGTTAGCCCAAAGCCATGTCCAATTATTAAACTACATTACTTTCTTCTTCCTTTTTTATTCACTCTGTACACTCCCATGCCTTCCTTTTCGAGTCTGTAAACACCTTTTACACATGAATTCAATGATGGGCAAGGTTTTACTTCTCATATGAGCGCCCTAACTTCGCGAGTTTGATTCAAGCCCATATGTGCTAACAACTGGCCTGCATACCCGAGCAGAATCATTTTGTGCTCGACAAAGACACACAGCCTTGGGTAAAGAGGTCCAATATTATTAATTTTTTTAGTTATTTTTTTCATTGACAGTATACTATTACTATCAGGAATATTGGATGCTCTGTTTCAAATACAGTCCAGATTGCCGCGCAATGAATTATCTCATGCTTCTTGTCCAAAAACCATATCTAACTGGTTTTTAAAACGGTATCATTTTAATTTCCATTTCCTCCTCAACAAAGGCGAAAATAACATTTGATACTCTTTCTTTAACAAGCGGCTCTCTGAATTAGTTAGAATACCTCTTTTGCTACATCTACAACAAGAAGTATTAATATGAAAAAAAATACATGGAGATTACCAGTGTGACACATTGGTCTAGTGGATAGGCAAACGCCTGGCATCTGGAGGTATCGGGTTCGACTCCCAGCTTTTTGTGCTTTTTTTTTTATTAATTTTTTTATTTTTTTTTATAAATCTTTGAAAAATAAACTGATGTTAAACCCATTTTTATCTCACTCAAAGAGTGATAATAATTATTGTTGGCAGTAATGTTGATGTATGGGAAGGGTTCCAAATCTCAATATGTCAATGATTCCTCAAACAAAATTGAAGAAAGGCCTATGGTGGGGTAGGGGGAGCAGCTGAGTGTAGGAAAGAGTGTAAGGGACCCTTTGGGGGTCTTTTTTTTTTCCTTTTTTTTGACACGGTCGTCACCTAGCTGGCGGTCGTCAGCGTAGCCAGTGGCCGGTAGCGTTTAGCCCCAAAGCCATGTCCCATTTTTAAACTACATTACTTTCTTCCTTTTATTCACTCTGTACACTCCCATGCCTTCCTTTTCGAGTCTGTAAACAACTTTACAACATGAATTCAATGATGGGCAGGTTTTACTTCTCATATGAGAGCGCCCTAACTTCGCGAGTTGATTCAAGCCCAATATGGGCTAACCACTGGCCTGCATATCCGGCAGAATCATTTTGTGCTCGACAAAGACACACAGCCTTGGGTAAAGAGGTCCAATATTATTAATTTTTTTTAGTTAATTTTTTTTCATTGACAGTATACTATTAACTATCAGGAATATTGGATGCTCTGTTTTCAAATACAGTCCAGATTGCCGCGCAATGAATTATCTCATGCTTCTTGTCCCAAAACATATCTAACTGGTTTTTTAAAACGGTATCATTTTAATTTCCATTTCCTCCTCACAAAGGAGAAAATAACATTTGATACTCTTTTCTTTACAAGCGGCTCTCTGAATTAGTTGAAATACCTCTTTTGCTACATCTACACAAGAAGTATTAATATGAAAAAAAATACATGGAGATTACCAGTGTGACACATTGGTCTAGTGGATAGCAAACGCCTGGCATCTGGAAGGTATCGGGTTCGACTCCCAGCTTTTTTTAGTGCTTTTTTTTTTTTTTTTTTTAATTTTTTTTTTTTATAATCTTTGAAAATAAAAAACTGATGTTAAACCCATTTTTATCTCACTCAAAGAGTGATAAAATAATTATTGTTGGCAGTAATGTTTGATGTATGGGAAAGGGTTCCAAATAATGTGTCAATGGATTCCTCAAACAAAATTGAAGAAAGGGCCTATGGTGAGGGGGAGCAGCTGAGTGTAGGAAAGAGTGTAAGGGAGCCCCTTTGGGGGTCTTTTTTTTTTTTTTTTTTGACACGGTCGTCACCTAGCTGGCGGTCGTCAGCGTAGCCAGTGGCCGGTAGCGTTAGCCCCAAAGCCATGTCCAATTTTTAAACTACATTACTTTCTTCCTTTTATTCACTCTGTACACTCCCATGCCTTCCTTTTCGAGTCTGTAAACAACTTTACAACATGAATTCAATGATGGGCAAGGTTTTATTCTTCATATGAGAGCGCCCTAACTTCGCGAGTTGATTCAAGCCCAATATGTGCTAACAACTGGCCTGCATACCCGAGCAGAATCATTTTGTGCTCGACAAAGACACACAGCCTTGGGTAAAGAGGTCCAATTATTATTAATTTTTTTAGTTATATTTTTTCATTGACAGTATACTATTAACTATCAGGAATATTGGATGCTCTGTTTCAAATACAGTCCAGATTGCCGCGCAATGAATTATCTCATGCTTCTTGTCCAAAAACCATATCTAACTGGTTTTTAAAACGGTATCATTTTAATTTCCATTTCCTCCTCAACAAAGGAGAAAATAACATTTGATACTCTTTCTTTAACAAGCGGCTCTCTGAATTAGTTAGAATACCTCTTTTGCTACATCTACAACAAGAAGTATTAATATGAAAAAAATACATGGAGATTACCAGTGTGACACATTGGTCTAGTGGATAGGCAAACGCCTGGCATCTGGAAGGTATCGGGTTCGACTCCCAGCTTTTTTAGTGCTTTTTTTTTTTTTTTTTTTTTTTTTTTTTTTTTATAATCTTTGAAAAATAAAACTGATGTTAAACCCATTTTTATCTCACTCAAAGAGTGATAAAATAATTATTGTTGGCAGTAATGTTGATGTATGGGAAGGGTTCCAAATCTCATATGTCAATGGATTCCTCAACAAAATTGAAGAAAGGCCTATGGTGAGGGGGGAGCAGCTGAGTGTAGGAAAGAGTGTAAGGGAGCCCCTTTGGGTGTCTTTTTTTTCTTCTTTTTTTTTTTGACACGGTCGTCACCTAGCTGGCGGTCGTCCAGCGTAGCCAGTGGCCGGTAGCGTTAGCCCCAAAGCCATGTCCAATTATTAAACTACATTACTTTCTTCCTTTTATTCACTCTGTACACTCCCCATGCCTTCCTTTTCGAGTCTGTAAACAACTTTACAACATGAATTCAATGATGGGCAAGGTTTTACTTCTCATATGAGAGCGCCCTAACTTCGCGAGTTGATTCAAGCCCATATGTGCTAACAACTGGCCTGCATACCCGAGCAGAATCATTTTGTGCTCGACAAGAACACACAGCCTTGGGTAAGAGGTCCAATATTATTAATTTTTTTAGTTATATTTTTTCATTGACAGTATACTATTAACTATCAGGAATATTGGATGCTCTGTTTCAAATACAGTCCAGATTGCCGCGCAATGAATTATCTCATGCTTCTTGTCCAAAAACCATATCTAACTGTTTTTAAAACGGTATCATTTTAATTTCCATTTCCCTCCTCAACCAAGGAGAAAATAACATTTGATACTCTTTCTTTAACAAGCGGCTCTCTGAATTAGTTAGAATACCTCTTTTGCTACATCTACAACAAGAAGTATTATATGAAAAAAAATACATGGAGATTACCAGTGTGACACATTGGTCTAGTGGATAGGCAAACGCCTTGGCATCTGGAAGGTATCGGGTTCGACTCCAGCTTTTTTAGTGCTTTTTTTTTATTAATTTTTTTAATTTTTTTTATTTAAAAATCTTTGAAAAATAAAAACTGATGTTTAAACCCCTTTTTATCTCACTCAAAGAGTGATAAAATAATTATTGTTGGCAGTAGTTGATGTATGGGAAAGGGTTTCCAAATCTCAATATTCAATGGATTCCTCAAACAAAATTGAAGAAAGGGCCTATGGTGAGGGGGGAGCAGCTGAGTGTAGGAAAGAGTGTAAGGGAGCCCCCTTTGGGGGTCTTT